>NW_005367209.1:1683378-1699198 GCF_000412655.1 Myotis brandtii | reverse complement strand
CGAGGGGTCCTGAATTGCGAGAGGCTGCAGGCCGGGCTGAGGGACCCCTTCCTCCCCCATGCATGAATTTTGTGCACCGGGCCTCTAGTTTTATATATTTCTTGTTATCTCATGGTGCTTGACCCTTCTCTTTCCCTCACCACTATATGCCTTAATTGCCAAGTCACCTGACAACATTATGGGACATCATGTTTCTGTGTTTGAACGTACTTTCTTTCTTGCCTTACATGGCTTTCTACTTTTTCTGGCTCAGGAACACCTATTTACCCCATGAAATTTAATCTGGATGTTTCTATTCTTGGTAGACTGCAACCTAGATCTTCCTTTTCTTGCTCAATGCCCTTCCGAAATGTGACCCTGAAGCTCCTCTCACCTAGAGGTGGAGAGTCTATTTCCAGGTAGCCCTGTGATTTTCTTTGCCTATACAATGCTGCAGAAGTAATTGTTCTAAGCTTGGGCCTCAAGAAGCTTGCATACTTTTGTTCTCTTTCTCTCTCTCTCTCTCTCTCTCTCTCTGTTTGTTAATCCTCATCAGATTTTTAGAGAGAGTGGAAGGGAGGGGGAGAGACAGAGAGAAACAACAATGTGAGAAAGACACATAGATTGATTGCCTTCCACATGTGCCCCACCCAGGGCCCGGATTGAGCCTGCAACCCAGGTATGTGCTCTCGATGGAATCGAACCTGGGACCCTTCAATCCTCAGACCGACGCTCTATCCACTGAGCCAAACTGTCTAGGGCTAGTTCACTCTCTTAAACCTTCTTTGGCCACCGTGTGAAGAAACGTAGCCTGCTGGAGAACTGAGCTTAGCTATGTCTAATCATGTAGACTATTCAGTCCTCCAGCCAATGTTCCACTGATTGCAAACGAATGAGTGAACCTGGCTAAGATCAGTCAAAAACCTGGCCAGATGAGACCTTCTCAACTCAACCCATGACTCATAAGCAATAATGCTTATTGTTTTGAGCCACTAAGTCATGGTGTTACTTTGTTAGGCAGCACCAACTGATCATCCCTTTCTTGATTCTACTGACAGCTACTAGTATAGCATACTTCCATTATAGCCCTTACATCACTACACATTTTCCTGTATTTCTCTTCCACAAATGTGTGAGCTCCTTGAGAATAGGGACAAAAATATAAGTAGCAACTGCCAACTCTTCAATCAGAAAAATATCAATAATTAATTGCTTAATTAAGGGTTACAATGATGCCCAAGGGATGATTTTGGAGGCACACCAGAGTTTGAATCCCAATTCTGTTTCCTATATGTGTTATTCCAGAGAAATAGGTTAACCTTGCTTGACCTTATCTTTTCATCTATAAACTGAAGACTGGAATAGTATATGCTGCAGGACTGTAGTGATAAGATATATATATCCCCACCTCCCTCAACTTGGCATAGAGTGAATGCTCAACAAGTAAGAATTAAATGATAAAATGCACATAAGCATTTAGTATAGCACATGGCTTACAGTTACTCAATAAACAACAGCTCTAGTAACATGATCTTGATTATCAGCATTGTTGTTGTATCACTTCTTATAGCAGAAACTATTAGGTGCTCTACCCACATCCCTTTGGAATTTTTAATTTCTGTGCATGCTGACCTGATGGTGGCTTCCAATGGCAAATACTCAGGTCTCTTTGCCTGAGGGCTTCCTCTGGTTGCTGGAGTCCCCTTGGTCTACATATATGGTAGATCACAAATACCTGGGAGTTAACATCATCCACTTCCTCCCAGGGGAGCAGCCCTCATCCAAGTCAGATGGGAGAAGGTGGCTATAAACCCGTTTCCTTGTCTTTAGTTAGGATAAATCCAAGATATTCTATACTGTATCCCAGAATTGTCCAATGAGACCATACTCCTCTTGGTTACAGCAGTGACAATGCACCTTTTCTATCTCCTCTCTATTCCCTTCTCACATCCCCACTCCCTACAAAAGCATACTGGCATCACCTTCCAAATAATATTCAAATTTTTTCTTTCCATCTGATTGTAGGGAATCCAACCTAAGACACTACTACTCTTTGTTTTATTTTATCCTTATTGCTCCAGAAACAAAATATTTCTTCCTAGCCTTTTAATGATATCCCCAGCTAATCAAAAGGTTGTATCCAACCTAGTATATGACAAGACCAACCACAAAATATGGTATAACATTTTTAGGTCTTCTCAGATGTATTCACATGGCTCAATTCTCTGAATATGTGAAGACAGGGTTAAATTGCAGTTGATCTTGGGTACCTCTGTGCTTATCTTAAAGGGCGCCTGGAACCACGGTATTGATTCCTGGCCAAGACAGAAGTGAAATGCACCAGCTAGTGATTTACAATATGCTGTTAAAAGTCCCAAATTCCCCCAGAGGCATCCTGTACCTGCTTGTCTACACTGTTTAGTGAAACTATATGGATTGATGGTTTGAACCTGTTTACCTATTCACAAAGCCTGCTTTTAGCTACTGGAGCTGTGAGATATAAAACGCCCCTCAGTAAGCTTGAGCCTTGGCTCCCCTGAGACGAAGGTGTCGCACATGTATTTCGGTGGTTCGTGACCAGAAAATGAAGTGCATCCTGTGTGATGGAGAAAGGACCCTGGGAGCTGTACCAGCAAGCCTCAGTCCTCTCTGATGTTTGCCAGGCTTGCTTTCTCCTGCTGTACCATATCCTTTATCCTTTGCCTTATCACAGCTTTACATGTTTTTTAATTGCCTGACACTGTAGAATCGCTGCACTGAGGCTGGTTTCTGACAACTGAAGCCTTTTTATAGGGTGTGGGGTAAAGGGAGGGAGGGTTGTTATAGCACCCCAATTTAGAGTTATTTCAGAAAGTTATGAGTACTGGAAAGCAGGGTTCTGTACTTCGCTGAGCTCTTTGGCTGAGTTATCATGAAAATTCTTCTGAACAAAAACATTGTGGTTGTTTTATGCTCCAACAAAGGTTGCTGGATTATTAAAATGTTGGTGCGAAGTGCTAAGGTCATCACCTAATTCCTTATCCTCTCACCCCTCCTCTTGTACAATGGGCACATACTTCAGCATAGGAAGCCCTCACTGTGGAGGGGATTCGTTTCTCTGGCCAACATTGTTTAAACCCACATATTCTTGTCTTTTTAAAACAACAATTTTAAGTAGTATCTTAGTTTTTCCCTCAATGTCCCACTTAGGAATAATCCAGTATAAAGTTTCACTCTTGAAGTCTTATCAGAAAGAACACCCTTCACACTGCCTACCTCTCCTCTTCTGGGCAACAATGTTCTCAGAAGTGAGAAACCAGGCAAGGAGGAGGAGAGGAGTTGCAAAAGCTTTTGGAAGGCTCCAGTTGCCATGTGTTATATTACAGCAGTTCTCAACCTGTGGGTTGTGACCCCTTTGGCAGTCGAATGACCCTTTCACAGGGGTCGCCTAAGACCATCCTGCATATCAGATATTTACATTACGATTCATAACAGTAGCAACATTACAGTTATAAAGTAGCAACGAAAATAATTTTATGGTTGGGTCACAACATGAGGAACTGTATTTAAAGGGCCAGAAGGTTGAGAACCACTGTTATAAGATAACTTGCCTAGAACACAAGGTTTCAGGGAATAATCTTATTTCTTTTCACAATTTGACATCAACCCCCTCTAAGTTTCAAAAGCAAGGCCACAAACATATATACCATAAGCTGTTCTTTGAAACAGCAAAGTAAATTACCATTTAAGTATTGTATATTGAAACACAAATGAACAGCATACATATCATATGAAAATTAGAATTATGTTGGGGATTCATAGAAAGCATTGGCAGTTATCTAGTTTAACCTACCTGAAGTAGATGCAAAATATTCAAAATCCATTTATCCCCAACGTCACGTCCCTAAGCCAACTACATTATCTCTTACATAGGTGACAGCTAATGAATGACTCTCCAAGGGTTCTATCTCCTTTGAAGTAAAATGAACTTCACATCTCAAGGGCTCGCCAATGTCATCTTCTACCTCATGCTTCTGCACATCCCGTCTCAAAGTAACACAGGTCTGCTTTTTGAGCCTTGAACATATCCATCCAGATCCTGTTTCATGGCACATAAAGTGTCCGATCTTCACACCTTGACTCAGCTGGCTCTTCATCATTCAACTCTCAGCTCAAAATTCTCTGAGTGGCCTTCTCTGACCCCGGAACTAAAGTAGCCCCAATCACCCACTATCTCATTATCTGTTCACCATGTTCATAAACTTTATGAATGTCTGCATGGATTTCCAATTTTTTGGCATTTATTTACTTACTCTTCTCCTTCCACTAGACTGTCAGCTCCTTCAAGGCCACACCCTTGCCTTTTTTTTTGTTCACTCTCATATCCCTAGTGCTTAGAACAATTTACAGGCACATAGAAGTCACCCAATAAATATTTGTTGAATAAATAAATGTACTTTTCTGCTTTTTTGCTATTGCATATTTTTCTTTTTTTATGAGATATAATTGACATATAACCTTATATTTGTTTCAGATGTATGACATAACGATTTGATATTTGTATATACTGTGAAGTAATCACAATAAGTCTAGTTAACATCCCTCACCACATATAGTTACAACTCTTTTTTTTTTCTTGTGATGACAACTTTTAAGATACACTCTCTTAGCAACCTCCAAATATACAGCCTGGTATTATTAACTACTAGAGGGCTGGTGCACAAAATTCATGCATGGGGGGTGGAGGGTGTCACTCAGCCTGGTCTGCACCTTCTTGCAATCCAGAACCCCTCAGGGGATGTCCAACTGCCAGTTTAGGCCCGGGATCAGGCCTAAATCAGAAGTCAGACATCCCTCTCGCAATACGAGACTGCTGGCTCCTAACCACTCGTCTGCCTGCCTGACCACCCCTAACTGATAGCCTGCTTTCCTGATCTCCCCTAATCACTCTGCCTGCCTGCCTGATTGCCCCTAACTGCTCGCCTGCCTGCCTGATTACCCCTAACCGCCTCTGCCTCGGCCTCCGTCTCAGCGGCTTCATCCAGAAGGATGTCTGGAAGGTCATTCTGCTGTCTGGCCTAATTAGCATATTATGCTTTTATTATTATAGATGGTCACCATGCTGTATATTACATACCAGGAAATACTCGCTTTATAACTGAAGTTTGTAACTTTTGACCCCCTTTAGCCATTTGGCCCACCCCTTCTGCCCTCCCCTGCCTCTGGCATCCACCAATCTGTTCTCTGTTATCTATGAGTTCAGTTTTTAAAAATGTTATTATTATTTTTTTTTAGATTCCACGTTTAAGTGAGATCATATGGTATTTGTGTTTCTCAGTCTGACTTATTTTACTTAGCATAATGCTCTTCAGGTCCATCAATGTCATAAACAGACAAGTTTCTTTCTTTTTTATGGTCGAATAATACTCCATTGTGGTATATATGCAAACTTTACAATAAAATTTTAAAAGGCAAAACGATAGCATAATTGATTCCCCTACCTTTTTACGATGGCTGTGGATGAATCAGACTCCAGAGGAGTGTGCTATTCTTTGTGTTGTGCAACTCTTCGGCGGAGCTCTCCAGTGTTCTTCATTTTTCCCCCGTGTCCATTTTGGCAAGAGGTGGAAGCATTCTGCCACAGTGTATTTCTGTAACAACATGGTACCTCCATGAGTCAGAACCCCGCCAACATTATGCTCAGTTTAAAAATAAACATATGACCTCACTTACTTCACATTCTCCTGCATGCTGTACATCCTTTCCAAACTGTCTCTATCACTTCCTCTGGCGTACAGCTACTGCTCTGTATATCATTACCTGACCAGAGCCAGGCAGTGTGAGACTCTCCTCAGCACCTTGCCTGCATCTTTCTCTAGTTATCCCACAGCGAGTCCATGTCTCCAACACGAGGAGCCCAACGGGGATGGGAACTGTGCCCTTGATCCCTGAATCTCTGGGGCCTAGTCCACTGACTTGCAATCACACATGTTTAATACAGTTGCGTCTCATTGTCTGCAGTAGCTATGTTCTATGAAGTTGCCAAAAACACTGAGCCATTGCTTTTAGGGGAAACTGGGATTAGGTTTCTGCTTGTCTCTGGCCCCCAAATTTCCATCAGTGGACCAATATATAACCTTGGTTTGTGGTTTTATGTGTGTTTCTTTTGAAAGACACCTTATTTAATATATAGTTGATTCATTAACATTCAACTCACAGCCAACAGCACTATAACGCATGCCTGAATGAAACTTATCTAAGGCATATATTCTCTCCGTAAGGCACCCCACAGCCTCCTTTCAGTTAGAACACTAGGCAACCCTTCAGCACTAGGCTGGGGAACCATTTCAAACAGCAGAATCACCAACAAAAAGCACAGGAATGCAAATAACCTGAGAAGGTGAATTTGCAAATAAAAATCCATCTAGAATAATAGAAGTATAATATGCTAATTAGACCAGATGTCCTTCTGGACGACCTTCCAGATGAAGCCGGGGCTGTGAGGGAAGCCTGGGTCCTGGGTGCCAGAGGGAAGCCTCTGCCAACAGCCAGGAGAAGGAAGGCCTACTCTTGCATGAATTTCATGCATCGGGCCTCTAGTAAATAATAAAGATAGACTGTATGCACATTGGCTGAATCAAGGTTATATGTAGATCCATAAGTTCCCAACTTTGCTTCTAGTTCAGCACAGCACTGCTATTTAAATGAGTAAATAACAAATACTATGGATAGGGTAGAAAGAGACTAAATCCAGATTTTATGGGTTTATGAAAGGTCCAAGAACTGAAAGCACTTATTTTCTCCTAACCTATTAAAAGGACACATTCCAGATCCTAGTTCTTTTCTTCTTCCTGATATTAATCACTGCTCATCCAATTTTCAGACAAGTGCATAGAAACTTTCCTGAAAATAATTATAGGTTTACAGTCCACCTATTCACTATGGGAAAACTCAAACTGCTCCCAGGAGACAGCTCCATTTTTCTCCTTAGATCATAATAAGAAATACCTACTTTTATTTTATTATATGCATCAGTTGACTGTAGGCACAATGTACACACTTAGCAGTCTGGCTTTTCTGCAAAAATGCCAATACTCTGTGACATAAAAAATGAAGGCTTTACACTTTAAGTATCTACTTTCTAGTGCATTTAAAAATATTTAAGAGTTCCATGGGAATTCTAATTTTAAAGCAGATTTATGTTTTAAAGCGTTTGCAAAGATTTTCCCATTAAGTTTACTTCTCAGTATGGCAAAGTGGTTATATTTAACCTCGATTTATTTGTAGTTCATGGAAAGGAACTTGTTGGTAAATCACCTTCTTAAAAGCCTGCCCTATGTGTCAAACTACCATTGCTAAGATCAGTAGGACTTGCTTAAACGCAACGTCGTGTGTACGTAACAAGAAATCTTAGGAGAGTGATTCTGAAAGCTCAGTCTTATGCGCTTTTAATTTAGTTCAAAATGGGTTGCCAGACGGGGAGATGGGTGAAAAAGGTGAAGGCACTAAGAAGTACAAATTTGCACTTACAAAAGTCCCTGGGATGGAAAGTACAGAATGGACAATATAGTCAGTAACATTGTAATAACGATGTATGGTGTCAGGTGGGTACAAGACTTATTGGAGGCATCACTTTGTAAGTTATAAATGTCTAACCACTATACTATAAACCTGAAACTAATATAATATTGGATGTCAACTATAATTGGAAACAAAATAAAAATTTAGTTCAAAATCAGCTAAAATATAGACATAATTTTCTTTTAAAGTCCTATGATAGTCTCTTCATATATTTCAGAATATCAGAAGAGAAGTCACCTTGTCAAGAAATACAATTTCAAGATTGATGTAGCCATATGGGTCTACTGCATAACAATAACATAATTTAATACATTTTACAAAAATAGTCTTGATCCAGAAAAACAAAATGAAATGAATGCATCTTATTTTTATATTTCATTAATAACACTATTATTACACTTTATATAGAATTAACCAATATTTGAGCTTATTTTGCAAGAATTAGCATTACTTTTAATTTTCTATTTATTCTATAAATAACCAAGTTAATAATAAATCAAATGCCATCAACTTACTTTAATATGTATCTAGATCATCATTAAAACTCTCCTGTCAAATTTCTTTCTCTTTAAACATTCCACTAAGAAACCATTATCTACATATCTCTGATAGAGCCTCATTGCCACTACTGACTTAAAATATAGCAATCTGAGTATTCAGGAGGCTGTGTTGAGATAATAGCTATACCATTCTTAAGCTATTAATAAAGTACATCTTAATATGAGGTGCAAATGCCAATTGAATTTCATATGTAATGTTAACAATATTTAATATTTCTAACCTTTATGAAAAAGGGGTTAGATTTAGAATTGACAGATGTGGCTCCAACTTATACTAGCTGCATGGTTTGGGGCAATTCATCTGAAAACTGGAGAGGCACACCATTTGGAGATAAAGTGAAAATGGCCTATGTAACGTTCCTGGCCAATAACGAATAGTATAAAATGTAGGCTCTTGTTTTTATTAATTACAAAAGCAACCCAAGAAGCACTTTAGATAACTGGATTTAACTCTTAAAACCTAAAAGCATGACCTGTCACCTGTGCATAATTTGAAAAAGTTATATTTCACCCACATTTTGACTTACCAGCAAAATAAGCATCTCTGGAGCTGTGATGGGTGTGTTATAAGAACAGAGATATCCCTATCAAAGAAACACAACTAACTTCTTCATACATAAGTCTATGCCATTTTGCAAATTTTTCCCCATAGATTCTCTGATAAACCAACCCCTCAATATTGGGCACCTTGATCATCAGCTCAAACAGAAAAACAAGAACTTCATTACAAATGGCACCTGACTCTGAGATATGCATATATTACTGGGCTCACTGGTAAATTACTAAGAAACTCTAAGATTCTACTATGTACGATAGAACAGAGAGTTACCATCAACCATAAAGTACAAACAGTTTGGACCAGTGGTTCCCAACCTCTTTTTGGTCATGCCCCACCTAAGCATCTCTAAAATCCTGATGTCCCCCCCGCCCCCCCCCCCCCCCCCGCCCGTGACATATAATTCTTATTATTCAAAAAGTGAACTCTATTCATGTGGAGGAAGCCTAAAAGGCCATTAACTTGGTCTAAGCTTTCAAAGAACATGGCATCCATGAAAGAGAGAAATAAAAGAACAAAAGGACAGTTGAAGTACTGAGGAAGAAATTATTAAAAAAATAATAATATGAAGTGATATGAAAAAATAGCAAATTAAGTTTCAAAACATATAATAGAGAACAGAAATGCTTAAATATGCCACAATATATATTTATATACTGTATATGAGGCCCTTAGAATAATAAGAAATGCAAAAAATTCACTGTTAATAACTCATTCTCGATTTGCCCCCCTTAAAAATCAAATTGCCCCCCTGTAGGGTATGTGTCCCATGTTGGGAACCACTGGTTTAGACCCTACACACCTTTCCCCCCGACACACATTCAAGGATGAATATCTGATGCAGATACATTTTAAGGTGTTATAGACCCAGGATGAAATGGGGCCCATCAGTCATGCAATCTTAAAATGTTTGTTGCATTATTCACCCTTTTATCCACTTCCCTTTGTACTCAGAGATGCAAATTTGTGAATGGTAGGTTTGATATGTGGTCTGCGTTATTATGTTAGAAAAACAAGATTTTTTTTTTCTCTCTCTCTCTCAAAGAGAATAGGCTCTGTCCTTGGCCTCATTAATATTGAGTTCTGGCCAAATGAAATCCAGAATGGGTATAAAATCATGACAGATGCTAAACTGTCTAGGTTAAAGTCTTCCAACAACCCTGACACAATGGGGGTAAGAGGAGGAAAAATGAGTTTTATGGAGAAGACCTAATACACAATTTAGCTTTTAACCTTTTTATTATTCTTACTAAAATGGAATCTTTCAAAAAGAAATTAATATGGACCATCCTTCTTGAAAATACTACTTCAGCGCTGTGCCGTTTTTATAATAGCTTTCTCTTTGTGTATACTTTACAATGTGGGAAATTCTAGACCCTCAGCCAGAGGCTGTGCACCGCTTCTAATAGGCAAACCCTAGATACACAAAGGGTTTCATTACCAGGTTTGACAGAGTAAAAGCCAAGCAGAGAACAAGCCGTCAGAGACAGTTTAATATAAACCTCCTCCGAGGAATTGGAAACAACATCACATTTGTTTCCTGCTACTTGCCTGCCCCTCTGTGATCTTTGTCTCTCTCTATAATAAAATATTTACAGCCAGAGCTCAGCATCCCTTCCTGTCCTCGGGGTTGGAATAAGGTATGTTCTGCTTCCATGGGAGAAAGCAACATCACAGAAACACTAAAAATTTGAATGAATAACTTTGGGGCAGTTGAAAACCTAATCCACTCAAAATGGATCCATTCGGAACAAGATAACTGTGACACATGGGACTTCATTTTGCAGTAATTATTTAAGCACTTGTCGACGACAGTGAATTCTCTCTAGGGAACCTTCTTAGGAACCTACCGAACTTGCTGTCTGTGGATTTCCTCGCATATGGGTTGAGAACTATTTTGTTTTTCTTTTCAAATAATAATGAAACTTGATTTTTAAAAACAATCTCACCTCTTCCTACAGGAAAATACCCTGTTTAGCTATCATGCCTCTATGAGACATTCCCCTTGAGACAAGGAAAGAATTTAGCCTTTTGGGATGGTAAACTAGAGGTAATACTCTCACATTAATGCTCTTTTCATCCGGAAGAGCAGTTTGTAACATATTGGCTTACATTTTAGGAGTAACTGTCCCTTGTATTGAAAAACCAAGTGAACAATTAAGTGTGGATATACTGGTTTTCTGGTTGAATAGAAAAGGCACTTAAAATTTTTATTTGCTAGCTGCCCCAGGTTCTAACTCTATTGGTATGTACTTGCTTTTTAAACTTGATTGACTAAACCATTCTGTATCTGAGCTTCCTCATTGTGAACCCAAGGTAACAACAGCATGTACTCACATGATAGCACATACCCACCCAATTTTTAAAGGATTAAGTGAGATGATGTGTGTGTAAGAACTTCAGAAACTGAATCACGATACAACATTAGGTTCAGAAAAGTTATTTTAATTCCTACGTGTTTGAGTTATACAGAAATTAACTTAAAGTTAATCTGATACAGAAACCAGTAAAAGATAACTGCTCTAAACCTGGTGATGATATCTCTGGAACATGAAGCGTCTCTAATCTTCACTTCAATGAATCTGTACCTGTCCATGCTGATCCTGCTGAGCTTAGATTTCCAAAGACAGAGGAGGAGATAAAGGAATGATGGGGAGACAGGGGAAGAGAGAAAGACAGACTGAGAGAGGAGGGGCTACCATGGAGTCCATTCTTATAATCACTCCCCTCTTTAAAGCAAAGATTCCTAAGTGGGGGTCTGAACATCAAGTCCATGGGCTCAGGTAGATAAAAATTAGTAACAGAACCTGAATTATAAACAAATGAATGAACCACAGAACCTAGGCTCCCTAACCTGCACAGGCCTCTTTCAAGAAAAAGCCGGCCTGATTGACTAAAAAAAAATTCATAGCTTAAAGGTTTATTAAAGTTTTTGGTCCTGGAGTATGATCTTTGAATGAACCACAGAACCTAGGCTCCCTAACCTGCACAGGCCTCTTTCAAGAAAAAGCCGGCCTGATTGACTAAAAAAAAAATTAATTCATAGCTTAAAGGTCTATTAAAGTTTTTGGTCCTGGAGTATGATCTTGTTAAGGATTATTTGCAAATTTGAGAATCTTCTCTCAAGTGTAAGATTTCAGGGTCTCTTTGAATTGCCAACACTCGGCTACTGATTTGTCATCAATGTCCTCATTGACTTTGCTTCTGATATTTTTCCTGCACGTTAAGGAACAGAGATAAATGTATCATGAAGCCACTCACGTGTTCACGGGCATCAACGCCGGGCAGGACCTTACAAAATGTTCACATGGTTATATATTTTTGAAATATGGGAAAATGTAAGATATTTTAACAACTGGTTAAGACAGCTGTCTCTTTGCATTCCAACTTCCTACATCACACTTTCTAGGTGTTGCGTGGAGTTGGGGTGGCTACAGCTATTCTGGGGCTTTAGCTGAAAGAAAACTTAAGTTGGGGGTGCTTCTGGGTCTGTAATTAGTGGGACATATTTATGTGTTGTGAAGTCAATTTCCATTACAGTTCAGTTTTGCTAGTCATCCCAATGTAGCAATAGCTTCCAGGTGTTCTCTAACGCCCCTCCCCCATGTCTTCACTGATCCAGCCTCATGCACAAGGACTTGCTCCACACCCTGCAGCTTCAGCTATAATGTGTATGGAGGAAGTCAGACTTTTATAAAGCCTCGTAAGCCTTGCAACATGGGCATATCAACATGTTAAATATGCTAAACTATAGTTGCAAAGATTCACAAAAAGTTTGTTTACAAAGTCAACAAGGTTTGAACATACCATTTTGAAGGTCTCATTAAAACAAGGAGCCCTAGCTGGTTTGCTTCAGTGGATAGAGCGTCGGCCTACAGACTGAAAGGTCCCAGGTTTGATTCCGGCCAAGGAGTGTGCAGGAGGCAGCCGATCAAGGATTCTCTCTCATCATTGGTGTTTTTATCTCTCTCTCCCTCTCCCTTCCTCTCTGAAATCACTAAAAAATGTATTTAAAAAACAAGGAGAAGTTAAACTTCCTTGCTTTGATTGTTTAAGATATGGAAGCTTTTAATACCATGTTTATATTTATTTATTAAAGAATGAGGAGAAATTTGAGATCAAAGGCAGTGGTGGAGTAAATGGAAGCTACACTCACCTCCCAGAACAATACTGGAATTACCACTAAAATATACAACAATCAATCTGAATAACCAACTGACTACTAGATGAAGACAAGCCTTATAATCAAGGAACTACTGAGGAAGACAAATCAAGACTGGTAGGAAGGGCAGAGATGCAACAAGGGCTGGCCCTGCACCCACAGGAGGCAGTTGAGATTCTGAAGGGCTATCTCTGCTGCAGAGGTTCCCCCTGAGGAGCGTGGGGTCTCAACTCCATGCCAGGCTCCCCAGCCCAGAGCACCAGAGTTAGAAAGAGGTGTCCTCATAACACCTGGCTGTGCAATCAGTGGGAATTCTGTCCATCAGGGAGAGATGGGAGTTGGCTAGAGACACAAGCACCCTCTTAAAAGGCCAGCACACAAAATTTTATTCACAGCCACTCACCCTGGCTCTGGCCGAGGAAGGGCAGAGTGGACTACAGTCATTTGAGAAGATAAGGGAGTTTGTGGTGCTGGAGAGAGAGAGCTGAAGGGTCAGCCGCCAGATCCCTGTGCTGAGTCCCTCTCCCACATCGCAGACACCATCTTTCTTGGGGAGAGCACTCCTCTCCATGTGGCATCAGCCTGGGGGACTGCATTAGCCCCACCCTCTGGTCTCCCAGTCATCCTATCCTGTGGAGCTCACACAGTTGTGGAGGAGTCAGCTGTCTGAACTATGAAGCGGAGGTCCAAGCAGACTCAGGAGTTTTAGTAACTGAGTTGTGTGGCTGTGGGGTGGGCCAGTCACCTCACTTTCCTGTAAAACTGAGATCCACTAATCCCACCTTCCAGGCTTCAAGAAGCCCTATCCTTCCAACTGCTGATAACCCCTCCCTGTGGAGAAATTCTGGGCAGAATCTGGGACAGACTGAGTTGTGTGGCTCTGGAGCAGGGACCACTCCTCCCACCCTCCGAAAGCCTGACCAATGTCTCCCCCTTACAGGAGATCCACTCCCGGTGGAACATCCTGCTGAGCTCTGACTCCCGGCAGAATCCAGGACAGACTGAGTTGTGTGACTCTAAGACCATGGTCGGCAAACTGCGGCTCGAGAGCCACATGCGGCTCTTTGGCCCCTAGAGTGTGGCTCTTCCTAAGCCTTAGGAGTACCCTAATTAAGTTAATAACAATGTACCTACCTATATAGTTTAAGTTTAAAAAATTTGGCTCTCAAAAGAAATTTCAATCGTTGTACTTTTGATATTTGGCTCTGTTGACTAATGAGTTTGCTGACTACTGCTCTAGGATGGGACCATTTTTCCCTTGCATGCCAGACTGGTGCAGATCCCTCCTTTCACAGGGCCAAATCTTGGTCTGTTTGGGTCAGATAAACTCTGCTGGCTTCACCCTGATAACTGCCTGAGACCCCACCCCATCAACCCCCCTGTGGGCACCTGATGGATGGCAACTAGACCTGGTATTCCCGGGGACTTTTGCTGAGTGGCCTCAGACCCAGCACTGGCACCGAGATGGAACCTGCATCAACCTCTTGAAAACCACTCACACCTACCTGGTGACTCACTGAGAAACTTCCTCATGCAACTGGAGTACTAGCAGAGGCTCTTTCAGGGACTGAGTGTAACAGACAGCTGGCAGGCAAAGCAGGATCTCGGAGTCCCTTGGGCCTTTTGTTGGCCCGATCCCAAGCTTGGTGAAGGCGGAAGGCAGCCTTGGTGTGCAACTTGGTCCTTCCCACAAACTCTTTAGAGGATGTAAATATCTTGTTCCCCACAAACCTTAGCCCACTGGTTTTAGCAACCTTCAGTGGATTGAGTCTGTAACAATTATTACGGCGGCATTTGTCTAATAATATTTTTTATTTCCTCCCATTCTTTCATTGGAATTTATTTAATACCATGTATTTAATTGGAATTCTTTCAAGTATTGGGGATATTTATTTTATTCTAGGGGTTATAATCCAAAACTCATTACATATTTTGTTGCTCAACTTGCCTCAGTTTTGGCCATTGGGAACTCTTTCAGATGGGTTCATGTGTCCTTTAGACATGCTTTTGTTCTTTTTGTGAGTGCTATCTTACTTTCTGACAACATAAATATTCTGGGCAATTCATATTTTCCCTGTCCCAGCCACGGAATCAACTATGCCTCCAAGGAGCCCTGGTTCCTTTCATAATCCCAACTCATTATGTGGCACCCACTTATGTCAGCTGCCTTGTCCCTGTGCCACCTAATGTGTGACTTCTACAAAACAGCCACATGTTTTAGAAAGAGAAAGAAATATGATCTTTCTATCTCACTTTGTACTTTGAGGCTCATTAACTTTTTTTAGTGGATTTATTAAAGGGGCGTATGAAAGGACAGTTATATATTTTACTTTGTAAACTCATATTATACCCAAACCACCTGAGCTGGAAACCTGTGGCTCAGGACAGTGGTGAAAATACCCGTGGGAGACCTAATAAATAACTAAAATGATGTTTTTAGAGCATTTTAAGCTTATTGAGTTCATGCTAGACTCCCTATATTGTCAAGTGCTGCTAAATGTTTGATGAAATCCCTTTAAAGATGAAACATTTCTTTTATAAAAAAGCAGTACAAATCTAGCTTCAACCATTGTTAGAGAAAATGTGGAAATCCATTATACTATTCCTTTCACATACATACACATATGGCTATAGAAAGAGATTTGAAGTTTCAAACACTAATAACATTCTTCTAAACACAGTCAAAATAATGTACATGTAAAATAGTGACACATATATCATAGCAGACTTAAATAATTATTAACATAGTGAAGATTAAAATATGTGACAACTTATCAATTAAAATAAGTAAAAGCTATTAATAGTTCGTAACTCCAATAAAACTACTACAAATGAATTTGACCCTTTTATAATTACTATCCTATATAATAAAAGCCTAATATGCTAAGTGTCCAGTCATCTGGTCGTCCATTCAACCAATCAAAGCATAATCCTATCTAATAATAGACAAACATGGTAATTGATCGTGCCTTCGCTACGCCTCCCATTGGCTAATCAGTGTGA
>NW_005367209.1:1673119-1683195 GCF_000412655.1 Myotis brandtii | reverse complement strand
CACCACCCTCCCCAGCGTGGGATCTGGGCCTGTCGTGTGCAGGGCGGGCAGGGCAGGCGGCAGCACTATCTGAGCGGCCGCCCGACCCAGCTCGGGATCCGGGCCTGCCATCTGCAACCAAGGGAGATGGGGCAGACACTGCGGGATCGGGCGTGCCATCTGCCACCAGGGTGGCAGGCCTAAGCCAGGAAGTGGTTATCTCCCAAGGGGTCCCAGACTGTGAGAGGGCACAGGTTGGGCTGAGGGACCCCCCCACCCCCTGACAGTGCACAAATTTTTGTGCACGGGGCTTCTAGTATGCTAATGATTTGCTAAGGCCACTCAACCACTTGTTATGATGTGCACTGACCACCAGGAGGCAGATGCTCCGGCCAATAGGTTAGCTTACTGTTGAGATCTGGCAGATCAGGGCTAAGTGAGACAGCCCGACATGCCCTGGAGCCCTCCTGCAGTCCCTCCCTGGCTGGCCAAACTCCTGAGTCCCTCCCTGGCCCCGATCATGCACCAGTGGGATCCCTCGGCCTGGCCTGCATCCTCTTGCAATCCAGGACCTCTCAGAGGATGTCAGAGAGCTGGTTTCAGCCCAATCCCGCAGGCCAAGCTGAGGGACCCCACTGGTGCACGAATTCGTGCACTGGGCCTTTAGTTTTAAAATAAAATAACAACTTTCATCAGTAAAATTACCACAAGGAAGGTTACTTCAATTTATAACTGGCACTGTACTGCTATGTTTTTGAAAAAAATGAAAAAGAGATACTTCTCCTATAGAGTCCTATACTTTATAATCATTACCTTTGTTAGATAAGAAATTTAAGAATATCGAGCCCATGCTTTAAATTTATGTACAGTTGGGCCTTGACTTACAAGTTTAATTCGTTCTGTGATGGAGCTCGTAACTCAAATTACTCATATGTCAAATCAAAAAGTGAACGAGTGAGACAGGTGATGCTGGGCTGATGTTGTGGCATTCACTGTGATGTTTGCTGCACCAACTAGTGGTGAGGTATCTGAAGCTGGCTCGTAACCCGAATTTTAGCTCGAAACTCAAACCAAAAAATCAGCCGAGAGACAGCTCGTATCTCGAAAAACTCGTTAGTCAGGACACTCGTAAGTCAAGGCCCCACTGTATTTATTATTTCATTCTGCATCACAAACCTTTAACAAAAAAAGTAAAAATATGTGCATGCTTAAAAGAATTGTAGGCTCTGAAGATTCATTCTTAGTAAAAGGTAAAAGGTCTTAAAGAAATCTGGAAAATATATGATGATGGGAGTGTGTTCCAACATGACATACTGAATCCCTAGGAATGAATACACATGCACATCCACATTAAACTGCAGATACCAGCAACCACTGTTAGCCAAGCAAGTGATTGTCTATTTCATTAAGCTCTTGATTGCTGACTTCTCGTTCCTGTCATCTGGTTTTCTATGCTAATCCTTGATCTATTATCTAAGTGTAGGGAGCAGCTCTAGAGTTAAGCCTCAGATTGGCTTGTGGCAGAGCCACAAACAAGTCCCATTTTAGAGGGCAGAGCCCTCTTAGCATAATTAAGCTTGACCTTGTGGCCACCTCCTAGAACCTTCCTGGGTAGCTAATGGGCTGTGGGAGATACAGAAAGTGCTGCCAAAACAAGTGAAACTCACAAGAACATTGTAACTATGTTGACCACTACCTTGTTTTTCTCTGATTATAAAATAAAGCCTCAGCTTGCTGGCGGGATCCTTCTCTGTGGCCTCATCCAGGCACAGGAGATCCACCAGGCCCCAGCTATATTCTCTTTGTCTGTCTTTTCTTTAATCCTTCACCACCCCTCCTCAGGCTCACCGAACCCTTGGCTGTGCTGGCATGGCACAATAAGGACTCAGCTTCACCCACTGAAAAGTAACTGGGATTCATGTGTGTCAATAGTTGATAGAAAATGTTCCCCAAAAACAAAACCCAAAGGTCAGGACAAGGAAAGTTACTGTCTTACAATACACAGCAAGAAATACCTTGATGAGGTCCAGTAGACACTGACATCATGGCAGAGTCTGGTGGATACTAATTTGTCAAGTCTTGATGATGTATACAAGAAATGAGGGCTTCATTCATCAACAAATTTGGGTAGAACAAATCTCCTTGAAGAAGAAGCAAGCTCTAAAGCAGCACTGACCAACGGTGCAATATAAATGTGAATCACCAATATCAGTCACATGTGTAATTTTAAATTTTCTAATAGCTGCATTAAAAAGGTAAAAAGAAGTAAAATTAACTTTAATAAAATATTTTACTTAAACCAATGTAGCCAAAAATATAATGGAAACATGTACCAATGAAATATTCTGATTCATTGAGAATGAAATTTTTTCATAATAGATCTTTGAAATCCCTTGTGTATTTAATGCTTACAGCACATCTCAATTTGGAGTAACCACATTTCATGTTCTCCATAGCCATATCTGGCTCCCATATTGGGTATTGTAAATCTATGATTTACTGTATGATTTCAATATCTTAGGAATGACAGTAATCAAAGAAGAAAAGAATGAGATTTCAGATATAATAGATTACATCATTTTTTCTGAAAAGAATTTTATAGAAGTTATATTAGCAATACAAAAGTTGAAACCACCTAGTTGGGTTTTTAGTTTTTAAATATGTCAGTTTTAAAGCAGAGATTTTGCAGTGCAGAGGAATATATCATTGGAAATTGTCTCATTTATAACTCAATTATTTTGCAGGTAGAAAAATTGTTGGGACATTAATGTATGCCACAATAAAATCCATTAAACTGTAAACATCCCAAGCAAATGATGAAACACACATATATATTCAGCACCATGGAAAATAAAACACAATAATATAGAGTTTAAAATGACTGCAAAATGTCAAAATTAATAGCATAATTTTATAATCAGCTAATTATTAGTCTTTATAATGTGTTTCATTTACATTAAAAATTGACATATAAGGATTTTCTCCATTGTCAAATGAGCTCATTAAAAATATCTATAGAGTCATTAGGTCAAATAGAAAGTTGCATGTTCATAAGCCATAAAACCTCTAGACAAAAAATTGGTGCTGTGCAGAAAATTTAAAAAATACTTTTCTAGAAATTTTTAAGTAAAAATATTTATTTTTAAATTAGCTTATGTACCCTAACATCAATAAAACATTGCAAGCCTTAAGGCTGTCAAATTGACCTGATAGGTCAGCAATACTTACAGTGTGTGCTTCTTAGAGTAGCTTTTAATTTGCATTCTATGAGGTTGCAAAACAAATAGTTTTCACCAAATATACATGGCAAAAGCTATGCCTTTAAAATCTCTCTGATTATATATTGTTCATTGTAAGAAAAAATAGAAAAACATATGAAGCACAAAGTAGAAAAAAATAAAACAAACAAAAAAACCCACCTCACTCAGTATCCCAGCACCCAAGACATGGTTGATATTTTCAGTCTACGTGTATCCTCCGTGCTTATACTAGCATAAATATTAATCCAAGTCTTGGTGATATAATATACTCACATGAGCTCTCTTGTAGATCTAACTCCTCCAATAGACCATATAATGCTACTTGGTACATATGTACCCACACACTTCCCCTCTCCTACACAGCCATCTACACAAGGTTGTTCTGAGTTCAGGGGCTCATCTATCAGTGACTTCTCTCATGTCCTCCTCCTTCCACGCACACCCACAACCACATCTCTCATAACACACCTCTGTGTGAACACATTTTCTTCCAGTCAGCTCAAAGCTTTTTAATGCTCTCTTATTTAAAAAGAGATGCATAAAGACATAAGTTACCAGCTTTACTTATTAATAACCCTAGAACAGTAGAATAATTTGAAAGAGACATCTTCTACCTCTTACTCAGTAATAATATTGGTACTGGCTGACAAACATAATCCTTTGGTTGTATTTTACTGGGCTTTACTTTATGTTTAAAAGAACATACTTTCTCGGAACTAGATTCAACAATAAACACTTATCAAGTGCTTAAAAGGGCAGACATTGGGTTCAGCACAGACTATTGAATTGTACATGAATCAAACATATCCTTTAGCCCCACAAAAGTAACAGTTTAGTAAGGAAGATGGTTTGCAAGCGATTAAACAAATGAATACATGCTTACGTACTAGGATCAAAGTTGTGAAGGCAATGGGCATTGATGTTGAGATGGAGAACATGACATTGCCTATCATTGTTATTAACCTGATGGCCTGTTTGAAAGACTGGAGAGACTTCAGGAAGTTTCCCACCCACTTCATCAAAACTGCCCCCTTTTGCACACACCACTGCGGAAAAAGAGGCCAAAGCAAAACTGTTTGCACCAAGAATTCCTACACTGGTTTTATCAAACAGATTTTGAATGACTTACTAAAGTAGAGTCATTTACATGAGGATGGTTCTCCTTTTAACAAAAATGGAAATCCTTCCAAAGATCACCATGGACAAACAGGTTTGTTAGAAAGCTTCTATTAGATTTCCTATTGTAATAGGGAATGTCTCCCTTTAACACTACTGAGGGCACCCCTGACCATGAAATTGATCTCAGATATGTTACAAGAAACATGTAATCACAAAGCGTATGACAGTGTTATTTTGTGTGTGTGTTTGTTGTTGTTTGTTGTTTTTGTATTAGGAAAGATGGAAACCTGGGGAAATTTTTAGATTTTTTTTTTAACAGAAGCACTACACTTAATGTCTATTTATGCAAAAGTAGGCCAAAGGTAAAGCAGGGATAAGGCAGACAGCTAGTCTGGCCTCTATGGAAGAGTAAAAGAAATTTGGGAATAGTAAGTAAGCAACTGGATAGATCAAAAAAAGGATGATGAGAGAAGGGACATAGACAGAGAGACAAAGTAGAAGGCAGAAGGTAGGAGTGGGAGAGAATCTCAGGACCTGGCCAAGACAAGGCCAACAAAGCAGCACACAGCCAGAGAGAACTCCCCTGTGGCTGAGGATTTCTGGTGCATGTACAAATATTAGTAACTAACACTGAATTTAAAGTTTTCTCTCATTGCTACAATTTCTCTCTGTGAAGCTTTAGTAAAAGTCTGCTAGCAAATATCCCCTTAGAATTACAAGGGTATTGCAGAAATGAAGAAAGCGTAGAGCTAACCAGCCTGGGGCAAGCACAGCTGGTGAGAAGATGCTATAAAATCTGGGAGCCATGGAACAACGAATGGGAGAAATGAGCCTCCCAGGGGTGGACTCAGGATTGGTGAGTGAACTGCCATTTCTCAAAATTAATCTTGAGGAAAGTATATATAATATATAATACTATATAGGGAAAATGGAATTTACATTTATATTCCTCTGCTGTATAGATACATCATTCTTCAAAAACAACCCTACTGACTGGCTCTAGGTACTTTGATTTTTCTCACATAAGAAAACTAAGGCTCAAGAGGGAGTTTTCTAGGCTTTTATACAGGAAAGGGGACCCCAGGAGAGAACCAACAGATGTCCTGAGTTGTATAGACTGAGCTGAGAGACCAAAGCAGCTGGAGTTGTCAGGATAGAGTACCAGAGAGGGAGAGGAGAGGCGGTAGGGGACAGGGAGGGGGAGGCAGAGAGAGAAAAAGAGAAGACAAACTCCAGAGATTTGTAGAACATACTCAGCTGAGTACCGACCAGTGCAAGCGCATGACTGCCTCTCATATTTAGTAATTACTATCCTCCTACCCATACCTCTTGCCATATGATTTTTGGAGTTGCTCACAAAAAGGTGAGGTATATTTCTCCACCCCATGTGATGTGCTTTGTCCAACAGAACGGTAGCTTACTACTCCAAGGCTAGGTCTTTGGAGACCTTATCTGTTTCCTCTTCTGCTCTTGCTCTGCCGCTGTACTCTTGAGGATATGCCTGGGTTAGCCTGCTGGAGGGTGAGACAAAGGGAGCTGCACAGAGTTGTCCCAGTCTCCCCAGCCAGGGCCAGGCTAGATCAGCCAACAGTCTGCTAAGCGCAGATATATAAGTGAGCCCAGACAAGCCAAGATCAGCAGAGATGCAGAGCTGTGCCCTGGCTGATGTAAGACTCATGAGCCATAAACATTTATTGAAATAAGCTACTGAGGGTTGGTGTGTTTTATGCAGCATTATTGTGGAAGTAGTTAAGTGCTATAACACCCACACTCCCTAAAATGCTTGAAAATGAGAGTTTCACTAGATGGTCTCTCACGTCCCAATATGGTTCAGCCTTTTGCAATGGAACCAACAGAAGGCCTTGGGCTGACCATTCCAGATCTTTCCCAGGTCACATTGGACATATCTATCACAGACTGCACTGCCAAATGCTACCCCCAATTGGCCTCTAGTTAACCTTATTTATGCAAGGTTCCCTGCTAAACAACTACCCTTTATCTTTCTTTATCTTTCAAATTGTCTGCAAAATTGAAAGACAAGAGTGACAAATGTATGGCTCCTTGAGACCCAGTAGGGTTCCAGTCTTACTGACAGAGAATGGAAGGAGGGAAGCAGAGATGGAGGGAGAAAAAGACTGACAACACAATACCTTAAAAATTGTTCACACTTTATTAGATCACCTCTGAACCCACCACTCTTTCCTTCCCCCTCCCAAGCTCACTCAATTATATTATCCAGGAGGTCCCTGAAGGAATGTGTGTCTATCTCAGCTGACAATAAGGATTAAGCTTCTGGAGCAATGAACTCTAGCTCCACTCTGTTGATTAAGAATGATATGACTTTGAGCAAGTTACTTGACTTCTCTTAGCCTCAATTTTCTCATCTATAAATTCAAGATTAATATCTGTCCCGTCTACTTCAGAGGGTTATTCTGGAGGAGAAAATGTGATAATATCTATAAAATTGCTTTAAAAACCCTAACATGCCCTACAAAACACCAGGCTCTATCATAAGCACAGTGCTAAGGGCAAAGGTCTTTGTTGGGGGAGTGATAAGGCCACTAGTTAACACCTGGGTATCTCCTGAGATCTTGTATGACATCTTTGATACTAGTATACGCACTTCAGGTAACGCTAAGTAGGATCCCAAAGATCCAGCAAAGAAAAAAAAAATCCTCCCTCTTTCCTTTCCTGAAAGCAGTACTTTGAAAAATGTCAGGCCAACATTAGAAGGAGCCACTTGGAGATTCTGTCCTTTTGCCCTTACTTTAAATCCTACCTTTAAAAGATATAAAGGGAGGTTGGAGGGCAGCAATGGTCCTATGATGAGCAGGTCTTCTTAAGGCACAGAGCAAGGAGAGCCGAATAAAGCAATGTGTCATCCAACCTTCACGCCCCAAGGGCATTCAGAAGCCACACAGAGTTGACCTTCTTAGAAAAGATTCGAATAATGATTTCCTCCCCACACCCACATGATGCTGTGGATCTGTTCACAGCAAGGAAACCAACAGACAGATGGCACGGGAAATATCAGGTGCCAAGTATACACTGTTTCTTCCATGCAAAAGCCAAATAAATAAAAAGCGAAAGAGAAAACCATCTTACTTTGATTATTGTCTTATAACAAAGGTTAACTGTGAAACCAAGGCAGGTCTGCCCATTAATAAAAATAGGAGCCCCATTATTCTATTCAAGTCACTCTTTCATTCATCAGATAGAAGTAGGATTTAATTGTTTTCAATCTCGTGCAATAAAGGCATCTAAATATCCCATAAATAAATTACACACACTGATGATCATTCTCTTAGCTGAAGTCCCTGAGGCATCTTCAGTATAAGCAAATATACCAAGTTCTTTTCAAACAGCAGACATTATGCTGTTATATAGTTCCCCTTCATTTCTGTTTTTTCTATACTCCTGTTGTAGAAACACACACACACACACACACACACACACACACACACACACACAGTCATTTCACAATGGATTGAAGAAACTAATTTTATTTTTATAGATTTACTTATGTACTTCATTTCTACAGAATAAGATTTCAAAAGTGCCACTAATATCTGGATATAGTATTAAATAAATGCTCTCTAAAACTAAAACATAATTCACTTGTGGAAAAAAGAGAATTAACCCTGGGTCAATCCTTCCTTTCTCCTTCCCTCTTTAGGGCATCCCCAAGGAAGTATTGACCTTGACAAGACCAGACCTCCTTTGTAAACACTGGGATGGGACTGACTAGCAGCAAGATAACCCAGGAACTTCTCATCTAAGGTTCTAGCAGTTTTCTTCTGGTCTGCCTTGATGACTTTATACAATTGACCTGGAATTTATGGATTTACCAGATACAGCTTGTTGGGAATGAACATATAGACTCGCTCTCCACCTGTGTGACTAATAAAATATAAAAACATGAGAAACCCTAAATCTAAATGGCTTCACCTGAACTAACTTATGTCACACCTTTAGGTAGCATTTGTTGCTTATTCCTAAGCCAAAATACATTCCAAGGCAAAAAAGGGAGTTTTAGGAAGTTGTATGAGAGGTTCATGGCCTCTTTAGAGATAGGGGTTGGGATGCTGAGATTGTACTTATGTTTTCATCAGATTCTTCATTAATTAGTAAACTTGATGTTGGGTAAGGTCCATGATCTTTTGTGGAACGATGTGTTAGCTACAATATCTATTTTTAAAGAATAAGTAACATTTTAAAGGGTAATGCCCTAATTCCTTGAAGTCTATGGTTGGCTGAGAAATGGCCCCTAAAAGATATCCACATCCTCATTCCTGGCACCTGTGAATGTGACCTTATATGGAAGATACTTTGCAGATGTGATCAAGTTAAGAATCTTGAGATGGGGAGGTTATCCTGAATTAGCCAGATGGGTTGTAAATGCCATGGCATGTATCCTCACTAACAGAGAGACAGCGGGAGATTAAACACCCAGAGGAGAAGGTGATGTGAAGAGAGAGATTTGAAGATGCTGGCCTTGAAAAGACTGGGATGATGTAGGCGCAAGTCAAGGAATGCTGGCAGCCACCAGAAGCTGGAAGAGGTAGGGAACAAATCCTCCCCTAGAACCTCAGGAGGGGGTGTGCCCTGCTGACACCTTAATTTCAGCCTCTTGATACTGATTCACATTTCTGGCCTTCAGAACTGTGAGAACACCAACTTCCACTGTTTTTAGCCACCAAGTCTGTGGTAATTGGTTACAGCACTCACAGGAATTTAATACATACATCTTTAGGTGTCCTGAAACATTAGAGTTTATTAAATAGAAACAAAAAAAATTGAGAAAGTGATATGGCTTTTTCTAAATAATTTTGCTTTAGCTCATTCAATCAGCCACGTGGCCTGTGCTCTTTATATAAAAGCTGCACCATATAAGCTCATTAAAATCAAGGACTTCTCTATGCATTAACATCTCCAGTATATAGTTCTTTGTGAACATTTAAAATATGTCCAATGAGCCCTGACAGTGTTGGTTGGAGCGTCGACTGATACAACAAAAAGTGACAGGTTCAATTTCTGGTCAGGTCTCATACCCAAGTTGCCAGGTAGATCCCTGGTAGGGGCATCTGTGAAACGCAACTGATGCAACTGATCAATGCTTATCTATCTGTCTATCTATCTCTCTGAGGTATCAATAAATATAAAACATGTCCAATGAATGGATAAAATATTAACAAATTAAATTTTGGGGAAAAATCATCAACGTCATGCTGGGTTACTAAATGTGTACATAGTAGGTTATGGGTTGGGTAAAAGACTGGCAGAGCATTTTCACTATGTCCCTGAAAACAGGCAACACCACAGCCGAGCTCCTTTATATTTATGAGTTAGTGTGGTGGAATGACCTTCTTGGATGGTGTTCCAAACACACTCAAAGTTATCTCCATCTTGCCTTTGGGTTTGATGAGTTGCACATCCATGGCACTCAGCATTAGTTCTCATTTCTTTCCCACATAACTCTCAGTATCAAGTTTTACTTTCCACGCTTCTGTGATTTGAGCAAAATCAGCTCATTGCAGCTATTTTGAGAGGCCTTTCTGGGAATGCACAATTTATTTGCCTATGGGTGAGCTGCTGAAGAAGTTTCAATAGCAGGTTGATGGGAATAAAGTGAAAACTAGATAGGCTCTTTGCTCCTTCCAGGTCAGGTTATCAGAGTATGTCCTCAGTATTTGGTTTATTTATTTTTTTAAAATATAT
>NW_005367209.1:1659693-1671364 GCF_000412655.1 Myotis brandtii | reverse complement strand
CCTCCTGCGCACCCCCCACTGGGGATGTGCCCACAACCACGGTATGTGCCCTTGACCGGAATCAAACCTGGGACCTTTCAGTTCACAGACCGATGCTCTATCCACTGAGCCAAACCGGTTAGGGCTTCCCCAGACACTTTTGACACCTGCCCCATGGAGGCCAACTCTGCCATGGCGGTGCAGGTCTCAGAATGCATCTTCTTTTTATTGACTAAGTCCCTGCCCAGGCTTCCCAGTGCCCAAAAGAGACACAGACATCCCTTTAGCTGAAGAAGAAAAGCAGACAGAACCAAATATCTAATTTTTCTTTATATACTTTTCAAATTGAAAAATAACTTACTACGATAAGTACACAAATCTTAAGTGTACAACTCAATGAATATTGACATGTCTGTACATCCAGTCAGAACCCAGACCATGATGTAACATGGCACCAGCCAATAGGACTCTGTCATGATGGAAAGGTTCCACAGGAAAATATAATTATACACTGCCCAATTTATTCACCAGTGTTACTGAGCATGACAAATGTAGCTAGTACAAATGAGGAACTTAATTTTTAATTGTATTTCTTTTAATTTACATTTAAGTAGCTACAGTGACTGGTAGCTGCCATATTAGATAGCCCAGGCCTAGAACATTTCCAGCACCTGGAAGTTTCTCTCATGCCCTCTTCCTGCCAATATCCCCCCCAAATATCTCCTCTTCTGTCCTCCAATACTGCAGGTTAATTTTGGCTGTCTCTAGTTTAACTGTGATCAAAACATTTTTAGTTTTTAGAACTGGTGCTTTATTTGAATGAATGATTAAAAATATTAGGAAATAACCCCTTAGCTATTCACAAAAAAGCCAACATCTAATTTTATTATCATTATGATTATTTTTATCTACAAATACCTTTTAATTCTCCCTTCATCAGGGGGAAATGACTTTTAAAGATTTATTGAGATCTATTAACTCACACACACATATACAAAACTGAGATGAATAATATAACAGTTAACTGATTGAATATTTATTTAAAACACAGTACAGACAGAGCTTTAATTCTCATTAAAAACACTCTGGAGCTTTCAACCATATCTGGCATTTGAATGTATACAATTGTTTTTATGTCTTTTCCTTCTTCTGAGGTTGAAAAATCCTGATGACCATCGTTATCTTTGATGTTTTTGCAAACCTGACAAGATCTAGAACAGTTTGTATATGCTAACACATGTCCGGAGTTCACTTATGGAAAGAAGATCATAAATGAGGGCTCTAAAATAAGTAATTTAAATGTTTGCTTTGAAATGAATGTTAATGTGAGGTCATATTTTGCTGTTCCATTTTAAATTACAAAGTACCCAATAATACAAAGTGTTTGTTATGATCAGTGATAAGATAAAGAACTTCCACAAAGGTGTAAATTAAGTCACTTTCTCAAAAACAAAACAAAGCCTTAAACTAGAGAAACATCAGCTGGACTAAGCCATGTGAGGAATGACAGGTGTTCTGCACAAGTCGCTTAGTCCACTGTTGACCAGTAACAAACAGTCTGCAGATGGCACAGGTTCATGGACCATACTTTGAGTACCATTGTCCTAGACTATAAGCTCTTAAGAGCTGTATTTCTTTTCTTTTTTAAAGGTTTTTATTGATTTCAGAGAGAAGAAGGGAGTGGAAGAGAGAGATAGAAACATCTATGATGAGAATCATTGATCTTGATCAGCTGCCTCCTGCACATCCTCTACTGGGGATTGAGCCCACAACGGCAACCAGGGCATGTGCCTGGACCGAGAATTGAACTGTGACCTTCTGGTTCATGGGTCGATGCTCAAACCTGAGCCACACGGGCCGGGTGAGAGCTGTATTTATTAAAGAATTACACAAACATTATTTAGTTATGACTCTCCAGTGTTTTTTCAATTCCTGGCTTTCAGCAAGTATCCAATAAAATATTTTAGATAAACAAATAATTGTTGAGCCACACAGATCTTCACCTATTTAACACATTAACCTTTATCAGTTTCTGCCCACACTGTCTACCAGAGGGAATTACTTTCTTGGTGGCCACAGCAATTGTTTGACTCCCTGTTACCCCCCAAAACATACAGTGAGAATAATCATGCTAGTAGAAAATTGTTAAATAGACTAATCCCATTTAATAAAGCCATATTTTTTTTAAAAAAAATGACACCATTTTTTAAAAGACAGAGTAAAGCATAACACTGACTAAAGAGAATCTAGTTCAAAAATTAGTTCTAACTTTAATGAAAGAATTGGGAAACCAATGTAACAAAACTTTTAAATCCTCCTAAATAAGAATCTCATTATTTGCATGGTGCTGGGCAATATTAACATATGATTATGATAATCAATTAAGGGGCTGTATATTTTTGAGGACATAGAACTACTCACTGCATGATTAGCATTTTCTACAAGATTGAGTTAGTCATGGTTCTTCTCTGTAAGCAACAAAAAGTGACCTTGTTTATTGAAGAGTAAAAGGATTTATTGAAAGGGTAGTAGGTAACTCAGCACTGCTGGGAACCCTGGAAAAAGAACCAGGGAGAGGCAAGGAAGGCTAAAATGGGCCATGACTAGAATTCCACCCAGTCTATCCATGAGGACATATTTGTGTTGTCACATAGCTTAACAAGCCACCACCATCTTAGTTTCTATTGATCCTATGACCCCCAACTTCCAAATACTTAGGTCTACCAATAAAACAGCTTCTCTCCTGCTCAGCTTCTTTACATCATAGTCCAGGGTACTTTTATCTGATTGCCCAATCCTGCGCCCTAGCTGCAAAGGAGGCTGGGAAACTGAGTGTCAAGCTTCCCTGACTTCTAACGACTCTGAAAGGAAGGAGTTCTCCCCAAAGGTACTGCAGCTTTTTGGCAGCCTTTCAAATTACAAATGTACATCGCCATATCTCTAAACTATTCATGTTAAGAGATATATAATTACTAATGTATAGATACAAATCATTACTAATGTACAGCAGACCTATAAGAAAAAAGGTCCTCTAGCATCTTCAAAACACCAGATGTCTCTTGTTCAAAACCTATTTCTTATGACTCAAAACATTTTAGCATAAACACATTTAGATGTAATCCACCTAGGGAGATTTGCAATATACCACTTCCCCCTCCATTTCTCCCTCTCACGATGTATTTCCCAAGGCCATCATCTAGTTAACAATCACAAAGCTTCCCACAATACAACCGCCTATGAAATGACTGGCTTCTTCATTAGCTTGCTTCTCTCCTCTCATCTCTTCCGATTAGCAGCTGATAAAAGGAAATCAAAAGCACCTGATACCCATTTTTCATGATGGAGAGATTTCATTTCTCTCTCAAGCATGAATAAAATTCAATTTCAGAGAGCTCTCTTCTCCAGTTGGGAAATGAGGCTCTGAGTACTGGGGCCTTTCTCTGGAAAAGACCCCTTTCTGAAAATGTTTACTTGCATTGTATTAATTGAGCAACATATTAATATATTTCTTTTGTAAATGGCTTCACAAGATATGGAGCATCAGATGTATCAACTTTTAGTTCTTTGGACCATCCTGATTCCATTTCCATAATAAAAGATTGTCACGATCAATATTTATTATGTGTAACTGAGAATATGGCCATAAGAATGTGGAAAATAAATACACAAAAGATTATAAATATTCCTCAGTTTTGTTATTTAGTAAACATTTTATTTAGAAACCTGCTCTATAGGAAATCAACAAACAATTATTAAGTGACTACTAGGTATAATGCCATACATAATCACATACTGTCTTCGATTTTTTAAGGCACACATTCTGGTGAAAGAATAATAAACTGTAAACTTTATTATAGTATAATTAAGTATGCAAAACAATATGATAAGAAGGTAGAGTCCTACTTGACATAGGTGGTTAAGGACCCTCTGCGAGAAGTGGTTGTATGAGAAGAAATAAATAATATGAAAAGTTGGAGAAAGAATATACCAGGAAGAGGGTCCAGAAATTACAAAGTCCCTGAGGCAAAATGGGCTTGATACACTCCAGGACTTCACAGAAAGCAGGTAAGGCTAGTGCTGGGCAGAAGTCAGATCACTGTGGGACATTTCAAGCACAGAAGAGAGTATAGACTTATTCTAAGACTGAGAAGTGAAAAGAGATGATTTCTATTTTTAAAGGATCTCTATGCCTGCTGTATAGAGAACAGATTAGAGATGACCAAGAATGGGTTTACTAGTAGATAGGTAAGTTAGGGAGCTACTGTAGTCAATCAGGTGACACAGTGGCTTGGGTTAGTGGTAGTGAGAGTTGGGTGAATTAAAAAATATGTTAGCCACAGAACAGATAAAAATTGCTGCTTGATTCAACATGGGGAATCAGCATGTGGAGAACTGCAACAATAACCACCACTTTTCCACCCCTCCCTGTATCCAAGCCCTTTGCGATGACATTGCAGCTCTTCCCATCAGGAGGTGGAGTCTGTTTCCTCATCCCTTGAATCTGGCTTGGATATATACTTGCTTTGGCTAACTGAATGGAGTAGAAGCAACACTGAGCCAGTTCTGGGCTTAAAAAAGCCTTGTAGCCCTAGTGGGTTTGGCTCAGTGGATAGAGCATCAGACCACTGACTGAAGGGTCCTGGGTGTGATTCCAGTCAAGGGCAAGTACATGGGTTTTAGCCTCAATTTCCCGGCCCTGGTCGGGGAGCATGTGGGAGGCAACCAATAGATGTGTCTCTCTCATATCAATGCTTCTCCATCTCTGTCTCTCCCTCTTCCTTCCACTCACTAAAAATCAGTGGGAAAATATCCTTGGGTGAGGATTAAAAAACAACAAAACCTTGTAGCTTCCAGAACCCTGCCACCCCCATGAGAAAACACTGGCTAGTCTTCTGGAATATGATACATTACATGGAAAGAGACCCCAGTCATCCCAACATCCTAGCAAAGGGCATCCTAAACCAGCCAAACCCAAGCTGATCTCCAGCTGACCTCACACAATAAGAGTCAACCAGCTAAAAACAACCAAGCACAGCCTAGATCTACATAGCTGCCCAGACAACCTGAAGACCAGTGAGTGAAATTAATGCTGCTTATTTTAAATCACTAATTTTTGAGGTATAGTGTGTTACACAGAAATAGCCTATTATTACAATGGGAAAGCAAATAATCAAGTATATTTATAAAATATAAAAGTGCAACACCCAAACAAAAATTTTTGCATTTGTTTTTTTTATTCTATACATAGCCCTCAGGTAATATTTCTTATAATCAGAGAAAGGTCATGTTACTTGAGCATAGTATATCATTGGTGGATATGTCAATATTGATGTATGACAGACCAGGAAATGTAAGTGGTGGGCAAAAGAAGGTTTACAGTTGTGAGTACATGAAACACCGAGTTTACTCTTGTATTACTTATTAATTTGCATTACAACTATAAACCTAGTTTTGCCCACCTTTGTCTGATAAATTCCTTTAATTTTGCCAAGCAAGAAGGCAGTAGTTTACATGCTGCCAAGTTTCACAGAGAAATATATATATATAAATAATCTGGGTGTCAATTAACAGAGTTATCCACTATTTTAACACAAGTAAGGCCATTACACACACACACACACACACACACACACACACACACACACACACACTTATCTGCTTCTCTTAACTGGATCATTTCATGAAAAGTGATACTCCATAAAAGGAAACCCCAATTTAAAAATCATGAAGAGCATATCATATTTTTCATAGTTTGCCAAGGCCTATTGAAAAAAAAAAGGTCCCAAATAGGTACTATTACTGATTCAAGACTTGTGTGACTAATGCTTCTAAAAGCCAATGAAAGTCAGAGTTTGAAGTAAGAAACATTCTTTAACATTCTTGATAAAGAATGCACCAGTTTGAGAAGGTGAAGGACTAGCCTTAAAGCTTCCATAAATCTATCTTAAGAGAGCCCAGAATTCTGGCTTGTTTTGTCAAGAGAAGAAACAATGGGCAGGGCAGGAATTGTGTGACTCCTAGGCACCAATAGAAATCGCAGGAAGAGTGTTGAATCTCTAAATCTCTTTGTCTCCTCCACCTCCCCAGTCCCATGACACATTCTGACATTAGTCCAGTCTCAGGCTCCTGTGAATCTTTATCAAATGCTCAAGACTCAAGCAAAATTCTTGTAATAATTAGCATATCTCTAGCAGGAGCTGTTCCCCTGAAGGCCCTAGAGAAATGCAGGCTAGAATTAAGACAGTGTCAGAGAGAGCCAGCATTTCACTCTGTTACAGTGCTAGTTTATAGACTGTTGTAGAAGAGTCTGCTATGGGAGAAGAACCAGAGAGATAAGCACTTGGGCCATAACGTGTCCCTGGACAGGTTACCTCATCTCTTTGTACCAGTTTACTCATCAACAAAAATACAATACAGGATTGATTGCCATCTCAATCTTTTGTATGACCAAAGAGGAAGGCTCTGTGGTTTTTAGGTTCCCCTTACCCTGATCCACCTAGCATAATGCCTAAAAGATAGATATGCTCATAGTCTTTTATCTTTTCCACCCATCAATAGTTCATTCGGGATGCAACATAAAGTCATCAAGGACAATTCCATAGTCAAATCTCAAAGTCTCAGAATATTGTTTCAGTTTAATCTCACCATAGATTCAAGTGAAATGAACAAGAAAAAGATTGAAGAAAAGTTAGATTCTTACAAACTTTCCTGAAGGCAGAAAATGTGGATGTGATGAAAAAGGAGTCATGTCATAACCTTAGGGTGTGTAGAGCAGGTACTGAACTATCAGCTGATGTGGGAGTAGCACCTAAAATTCATATCAGTCTTTGAATCCCTTCTCTATGTAACTCAAGTTCTAGCCACAGATATTTCAGTCATATGTCTGACAATGCTTTCTCCAATGAGTTTTTATTTTTATGTTAACAACTGTCATCAGCAATATATTATCTAAACATTTTTATACTACATTTGGGTTTGTGTTCAGAGGGAATATCTGCTGCCCTGGTTCCCACCTAAATAATCTTGACTACCATAGACAAGGAAGGGGGACTTTTTAAGTCTGCAATGAAGACATAACCAAGATCAAAAATCAAAGAAGAGAGGACAGCAGTTAATAAATTTGTGTTCAGGTATAGAAAGGTTACCTATTGCTAGATTAATAGAGTAGTTTGCCATTCTGGTGTATTGGGTTTTCTATAAAAGTGAGAGCTTTCCCACCAAGCAACAAAACTTCCTCATTTTAACCATGAATTCTGGGAAGTACTGAGCAGTGAAGGCCTCCTTACTCTAAAACCTAAAACTCTCTTCTATGAATTAGCATTTCTCTTGCCTGGATCACAGCTGAGTTGAAAGTGGCTGCCAAAACTCGTTTGAAGCTCTTCTAATGCAATTTGATATTTATAGGTTGTTTCTTTATTGTCAGGGATGGTTTTGTTCCTAAAGAGATGTGATCCTCACTGTTGGCCTGATAGTTCTACAAGACTGATTCCTGGATAACTCAGGTTTCATGGTAGTAACCAGTGACAGAGCAAGAAGAACTGAGAGTTTCATATCATATAGAATACAGTCAACAGGAAATGCTAATGTTTAAGAAAGTGGTCTGGGATAGAGAAAAAATCTCAGCCTCTGGAGTCAGAACTAAAAGTCTGAACTTTGTCATACCTCAATCAAGTCACTTAATGACTTTTGCTTCAGCGTCTCTACATAGGAAATGAAAATGAAAACATACCCCCTTACAGGATACTGTGACATTAAATAACATAAAATAAGTATATCAAATAACTGAGCCCCCATATAAAAGGAGAATAAATAATAGAAGTGTTTAAAGTCTCATGTAATAATGACACCACAAGCAGGTGGTTTCAAGTTCATCTAACAGTACAACATCAGGGCTGCAAGTAAGATTTTCTGGGATTTCTCTTGGCTTTCCTCTCACTATCACAAAATGGCTACCATAGTTCCAAGCATCATGTTCTGACATGACTTCATTCAGAGCAGGAAGAAAAGGTGTTGGAGTTTTCCTGTTTTTATAAGCAAGTTAACTCTTTCCACAGAAGGCTCATCTCCCAAAAAACCTTTCCTCAGGACCCATTGGTCAGAATTGGGTCATGTGCCTATGTCTTATGTGCAAAGGATCTTGGGAAAACTGACATCTGGTATATTTTACTTCTTTAATGGTATTAGAATTCTGCCACCAAGGAGGAAGTTTGGGACAAAGGTTAGTGGGGAAGCAAACAACAGTTTCTGCCACAGTATATAGAGTAGCTAAAACAGTTGCTGGCAAGTAACTACTGGCATTAAGTAAAAATAAATGTTAGTTCCTTTTGTTACAATTGCCATTGATGCTGTAGATGAAAAAGGGGCTGCATACTAAACCTGACAAGCTCAGGGGAGGCCACCATGGTGGGCCCTACAAACTCAGAAACAAAGTAATCACATAGGATGGCCTGAAATTAAAACTTCCTAACTAAAAATGAGTCATGTGGGTAGTCACATCCTAGGCCTGTAGCTTCTTTGACAAAGGCCAATCTTTACCTCAAAAGTGAGCCTTTCTTTTGTCTTATTGCATCTAGCATAACATATATTTGGAATGTAGGAGCAATCCCCTTTTTTTCAGACCCCTTAGGGCACAACCTCCCACCCTAGCATAAGATCACAGAACCCTTCTTTGTTATCTTGTTCCCCCATACCATTGGCTACATGCTGTAAATGTTAAGTGTCTTGTACCCATGAATGTAAAAGAAGTATGTATCTCTCTGTTTAACTTTTTATCCAATCTCAGAAATTACCCTGCTTTGTTTTCTGCCACCCCCCTAATCCACCACCAATGAATTTCATGTACCACCCATTACGTCTCCTCCTTTGATTCTAATATATAAAATAAGCTGTAAAACTTCCCAGCAATTGTCATCAGTCTGGCTCAAATATATTCTTATAAGGCTTTTTCTTAGGCTGGATGTTCTTTTATTGACAATGCTATATAGCCCACACTTCCCATCAGTAAGAGTTCCCTAGGTCCTTTTGTGGCATAACAACTCCCCCCAATTTTATATGGTCTTGTAGAGTTAGTGCTTCCTTTCTACTACCAAAACACAGTGGACTAAAGCTTTCCTCATACCTTCCTGGTACGACCAAAGGGGGGCATGTAACTTAGGTAGGACCAACATATACCTTCTCAAGGACTCCACATATTGAGTGAGTGATACAACAGCAGTTAGTGATGGCTTCAGCAGGGGGAGCCTGCCTGCTGACAGTCCTGTTCCTACTGTGCGATGCTCGCCACGTTCCCTACGTCACATCAGCCTCTAGTAGATAGTTCCCAGATCTTTGTTCATGGGACAGGGTACCTAGTCCCAGTTGCTGTGAGTTTTGTCTGATAACAGTTTACAGGTGACCCTTTTTCCCAAAGAGCTGCCCTCAACAGACAGGACCCCCCTCTCCAGGGGACGCCTGGAAGCAGTGATTTCCTGGAACCAGCTCCTACTAGCTCATACGAACTTATTGTGAAATTTCTTCCCAACTCCACTTCCAGTCACTTCACATTGGTAGCTTGAAAGAGCCCATGATGGGAGTATTTACACCATGGAAGTTGGCAAATGCTATAGAGCTGGTAACTCCCTCCCCCAAAGAGCTACTTTAGCAGGACATCACTGACAGGAGGCAATCCTCCAAGAGGGAGTCCATACAGATACAGGAGCACAAAAGCCTGGCCCTTTGTCTGAAGATGGAACAACTCTCTGATGAGATTTAAATTCTAGAACTCCTGGTGAAATCAAGATGAAGCTAAACTTCACTTGAAACTTTATTTTTTCTTGACTCCATTTCTTGCCCTAGTCTGTAACTCTCACGTCCTTACATCTTGCTCCAGAGAACATTCCCTCAATAAGTCACCTGCACAAGAATTTCCATTTCAGGCTCTGCTTCGAGGGACCCCCAACCTAAGTAGCCCCTAAATGTCCTTGGCTCCTGCCTATTTGCAAAGCCTGAGGATTAACACTTCTATCAATTCTCTTAGTCCCACTATCTTTCCAATAAGTTTCTTTTTGCTTAAGATAGCCAGCATCAGTTCTATTGTATTCACATTGAAAAATTAAGAAATTAGATGTATAGTAAGGGAATCAGTAACCACCTTTGTCTACTGGGAAATGGCTTAAGAAGTTTCAGGAAGCAATATATCCCAGAAAATTAAATCAGTGAAAACAAAATGTATGATCTCAAGCACGGACCCAATCTGATGTGTTAAAGATGTTTTAAAAGTTAATATAATCTTTTCAATCACAGTTACATTAGCATGATTCTAATAGCCAAATGAAATACCACACCCATGAAAGTCAATTATTATGTAATAAAACACTATTTTATACTCAGTCAGTTAAACCCTAGTGAAATCATCTTCCTCAAATAATATATTATAACCCCGGAAACATCCTGCATATGCAATCAGCTGCAGTAAAGTCTTCGCAAGTACCTTTGCTTCAAGTTAACATGTTTTCTGTAGTGTCTCAAAAGTCAATTATGCTGTGAAAATATTGTCTTTAAATTATTAAATGCTTTCACAGTTCATCTAATGAATAAGAAAACCTTAATAAACACAGAAAGCAGAGCCTTGTTCACATTAGCAGCTCCAATAAATGTAAAGTCTTTGACCCGCCCTGCTGGCAGCAACTTTTCTAAGGTCTTTAAAGTTTACACCAATTGGTGGCACAAATAGTGATTCCCCCATGCATCTGACAGCCCGCGGGGAAGTATGATGTGTGAGCTGTCCATCAATTAGGCACCCAGGGAGGCAACATATGCCAATGCAGATATCCTGCTAACCAGACTCACTGTAACTCATTTCACAGTATAGCTAGATCCCCAGAAGTCCGCTGTAAATTAGTTCAAAGAAAGAATCTAAATCAAGGCTCTCTATAATTAGAGGAGCCTTGAGCTGAAAACTTCTGAAAAGTGAGAAATTCTTTTTTAAAAGAGAATTTTAAATAACCACAATCCAACTTATTTATTTTTGCATATGGTATTAGATTTGATTAAAGTAAGATAAAGCTTGATAACACATTGTGAAAACATTTGTTAAGTACCTGTTTTTCTTTTTTTTAATTAAATCTTTATTGTTCAGATTATTACATTTGTTCCTCTTTTTTCCCCCCATAACTCCCCTCCTCTCAGTTCCTGCCCCACCCTCCGCCCTCACTCCCCACCCACTGTCCTCATCCATAGGTGCACGATTTTTATCCAGTCTCTTCCCGCATCTCCCACCCCCCTTGCCCCCTCAAGAATAGTCAGTCCATTCCCTTTCTATGTCCCTGATTCTATTATAATCACCAGTTCATTCTGTACATCAGATTATTTATTCACTTGATTCTTAGATTCACTTGTTGATAGATGCATATTTGTTGTTCATAATTTGTATCTTTACCTTTTTCTTCTTCTTCCTCTTCTTAAAGGATACCTTTCAGCATTTCGTATAATACTGGTTTAGTGGTGATGAACTCCTTTAGCTTTTCCTTATCTGTGAAGCTCTTTATCTGACCTTCAATTCTGAATGATAGCTTTGCTGGATAAAGTAATCTTGGTTGTAGGTTCTTGCTATTCATCACTTTGAATATTTCTTGCCACTCCCTTCTGGCCTGCAAAGTTTCTGTTGAGAAATCAGCTGACAGTCGTATGGGTACTCCCTTATAGGTAACTGACT
>NW_005367209.1:1649613-1658788 GCF_000412655.1 Myotis brandtii | reverse complement strand
CGGGTCCCCGGGGATCTACAGGGCGGGCGGAGTGAGCAGTTATGGCTGCTCTCAGTCCGTCCCCAGGGGCTCTGCCTCTCTGTCCCAGCAACGGCTGCAAACCTCGGAGGGACCGTAGCCAGACAGTCCTGCTTCTCCCGTTTGAGTCTGGGTCCCTAGAGACTCGCTGGAGCTCAGAGTCTGAGGCTCCCTCCGGATTGAAACAGACAACCGCGCCCTCAGCCACCAGCCCGTGCCGCGCGCACTCCGCCCCTTAGTATTTTACTTCAGCACTGCGCCTCCTCTGATTCTCGGTTCCTCCTAGTTGTAGAACTTCCACTCAGCCAGCCTTCCTGTGGTTCTGGATGATGTCCGTTCCGTCTTTTAGTTGTATTTTTGAAGTGGTTGTTCGAGGCAGCAAACTCCGGCGTTAACCTATGCCGCCATCTTGGTTCTCCGTACCTGTTTTTCTTGATGTAAACTACGGACTTTGGGTGATTATGATGTACTGATGTAGGTTTATCGATTGCAACAATTGGACCACTCTGGTAGGAGATACTGATAATGGGGAGACTGTGCATGTGTAGGGATATATGCACAATCTCTGGTACATTCCTCTTAATTTTGCTGTGAATCTAAAACTGCTCTAAAAAAAAATAAAGTCATGCCAGGCTGGTGTAGCTCAGTGGTTGAGCATCAACCTATGAACCAGGAGGTCAGGTTCGATTCCTGGTTGGGGAACATGCCCTGGTTGCTGTCTCCATCCCCAGTAGGGGGCATGCAGGAGGCAGTTGATTGATGATTCTCTCTCATCATTGATGTTTCTATCTCTCCCTCTCCCTTCCTCTCTCTGAGATTAATCAATCAATCAATCAATAAAGTCATTTTAAAAAACCTGTTCTTCATGGCACTTGTAAATATTTATATGTTGTTCTGTATACTGTTGGCCTTTTCCATCAAAATGTAAACTCTATGAAGACAGAGCCTTTGTCTCTTCACTGAAGGGCCACAGGGTCTATAACTGTGCCTGGCCAAGGGTGTTCAAGAAATATTTGGTGGGTGAAGAAAAAAAGAAAAAGTGGGTAATGCAATATACAGCCTGGTGGCCATAGTTAATAACATTGTATTGTGTGCTTGAAAATTGCTAAGAAAGTAGATCTTAAAAGTTCTCATCACAAGAAAAAATTGTAACTGCGAGACATACAGGTATCAAATCACTATGTTGTATATCTGAAACTAGTATGTTATATGTCAAATATACCTCAATTTAAAAAAGAAAAGAGAATATATCAGAACCCAATTTTTACTAGTAAAACTCTATTCTGATAGATAACAAAAACAGCAGCAAATACATTGGCAAAGACACTTAAATTATTAAAGTTGTCAAAATATCTATAAACAAAATATTTCTGTAAAATAAGCAGAAGATAGCTTTTCCCAAGTTTTATGTCCTGAGAAATCAAAGGAACATAATCTAGTTGAGGAAGGAAAGCATCAGTTGGGTTAAAACTTGAACTATGTATTTGGTTCCTTGACATACTGTGTGGAATTAATTTGTGTGGGTTACTTGGAGAGCAACTGATGCATATCCCCAAATACAGTAAACAGTAAGTCAAATACAGGGACATTCCTAGACTATACTGCCCAGTATACTAGCCCCATGTGGCCACTGAGTACTTGAAAAGTGGCTAGCTTGAATTGAGATGGGAGATGTGCTGTTCAATGTAAAATGCACACAAATTTCAAAGATTTGGGTCAAAAAAGTAAAGTATCTTATTAATAATTTATACACTGTCTGTATGTGGGAATGATAATATTTTGGATATACTAGCTGGAAATAAGAGTGTTGCTAAGTCATGTATCCCAAACCTGAGGTGTGATATCCTTCCTAGCCTTATGTTTTGTGGTGAACTCATCATGCTGTTAACACAAACACAGGGGCCAACACATTCACATGGAAAGGAATAGGGTCAGACACAAGAATATTGCTCACCTACTGAAGACGAATAGAGGTGTCTCCTTCCCCAATGGCAAGCCTGTGCATCAACAATGACTCCTTCCTTCTATCCATGTCCACTAAGCGACAGCACAATTTCTACTTTCTTTAATCTCATAGGACTCTAGGCAGTGTGAGCTGGCATAGCATAGTGAGGCTGACTGTCCCAGCTTCACTCCACTGACCTCACATTGGTAGCTTGAAACTGGCCCCTTGGTGAGAGTATTTATACCACAAAGATCAGCCCATGATACAATTCAGGGCTTTGCATACACTGAACTAAAATGAACATATCAGCTTATTAAAATGAAATGTGTTCCAACCAGACAAGAGAAACCCCTGCCCTAATAAGGACAAGAAATGCCCCAGTCCAGTCCACAGCCCCCTTCTGCATGAACTGTCCACTTTGTCTTTTGCCTGGAGGCCACATCTAAGGAAAAGAAAGGTAGCAATAGTTTTTTCAATGTAGAACCAGGTCTCAGGGTTCATTGAGTTTAATTCTATATCTGCTTTCCAAAGGGGCCAAACCCTTTGTGACTCCAGTCACAACACAATCCCTTGAGGAGTTACTCACGTTGTCTTTTGCCTGGAGGCCACATCTAAGGAAAAGAAATGTAGCAATAGTTTTTTCAATATAGAACCAGGTCCCAGGGATCATTGAATTTAAATTCTATATCTGCTTTCCAAAGGGACCAAACCCTTTGTGACTCCCGTCACAACACAATCCCTTGACAAGTTACTCACAAAGGTAATCTTTGCTTAGCTCCTAAGAACTCTTAATGAGAAAACAAGCAAGCATTCATGATAGAAAAAAAAATGCAAATGAGAAAGATTTCACTAACACCATGTCCTATAACAGGGAAACCCCGAAAAAAATAAATCAAAAGGGCCTACCCAGAGTGGGTCAGTGGTTGAGCGTTGACCTATGAACCAGGAGGTCATGGTTCAATTACCGATGAGGGCACATGACAGGGTTTCAGGCTTGATCCCCAGTAGGGAGTGTGCAGGAGGCAGCTGATCAATGATTCTTATCATTGATGTTTCTATCTCTCTCTCTATCCCTCTCTCTTCCTCTCTGAAATCATTAAAAATATATTTTAAAAAATAATTGAAAGAGTATAGGAGTTATGCAAGATGCTGCAAAATCTAGCATTGACTCTTTATTTTACTATCTCTTTTCACTGCTAAATATCTGATAATAACACCATGTTTTAAGGAAATTACTTTGTAGCACATTTACATTTTCTAAGAAGCTATTTCTAAGTCATATCTTATAGATAAGTGTGCTTATCCCTTTGCATTTTGGGAAACAAATTTTCTTTGGCAGAGTGAACTGATTGTCATGATTATCTTTGGAGAAGTGTTCAGCTATCTGTCTGATTGTTGCCTCACACCTGTTGGAAGCCTAAGGTTGTTAGACTTAACCAAATTATTTGAGAGAGCTTTTAAAACACACATTCCTGGGCCCCAGCTTAAGAGAACTTGACTCAGTAGGTGGGACCCATAACTTAGCATCTCTAACAACCTTCCAGATGATGCCACTGGACTGTGAACTGAATTTTGAGTAGCTCTGCTCTATACAACACTACACCTGTCCATTGCATAGATGCATAGATGCTGTCCATTGTATAAGGTCAAGAAAGGAGGTGCTTCTGGTCCCGTGCATAGATCCTTGGTTAAACCCACAGTAGTGCCTTTACAATGTTTACCCAAACTCAGCTGGGAATGATTTCATGGAGGCTGGAAGACAGTGATGCCTGGTGACAGAATGTTAAGTCATTGAAAAGAGGATCTTATAAGACCCCAGGGGACCATTTTAAGCTCTAAGTCTAAGGTTACATTCAGGTCATAATATAGATCAACCACCTCATTCTCTATTCAAAAGCCATCTATGAGCCTTTTAGCCAAATAAAAACTTTTAGGTAAGTATACAGCATTATACTGTAATAAGCTGCCCCCTACAGGCAGGTGTTCCCCTACCCTCATTTTTTCCAGGACTTGAATTGAAAGGTATTTAAATATCTAATTAAATCTAACAGTCTGGATGCCCTTTCCATGTGGTTTCAGTGAGAAGCTTAGCAGACAGTGTTCAAGCCACCTGAGGCATATTTACTGCAAACAATGACAAATTCATTTTTTTATGTTTCAAAAAGTAGAACCAAAAAAAAAGAAAAAAAGAGAGAAGCTTAAAAAGCTCATTCTAGATTTTTAGCAAAATGAAATTGCTCACCTACTGAAGACGAATAGAGGTGTCTCCTTCCCCAATGGCAAGCCTGTGCATCAACAATGACTCCTTCCTTCTATCCATGTCCACTAAGCGACAGCACAATTTCTACTTTCTTTAATCTCATAGGACTCTAGGCAGTGTGAGCTGGCATGGCATAGTGAGGCTGACTGTCCCAGCTTCACTCCATTGACCTCACATTGGTAGCTTGAAACTGGCCCCTTGGTGAGAGTATTTATACCACAAAGATCAGCCCATGATACAATTCAGGGCTTTGCATACACTGAACTAAAATGAACATATCAGCTTATTAAAATGAAATGTGTTCCAACCAGACAAGAGAAACCCCTGCCCTAATAAGGACAAGAAATGCCCCAGTCCAGTCCACAGCCCCCTTCTGCATGAACTGTCCACTTTGTCTTTTGCCTGGAGGCCACATCTAAGGAAAAGAAAGGTAGCAATAGTTTTTTCAATGTAGAACCAGGTCTCAGGGTTCATTGAGTTTAATTCTATATCTGCTTTCCAAAGGGGCCAAACCCTTTGTGACTCCAGTCACAACACAATCCCTTGAGGAGTTACTCACGAAGGTAATCTTTGCTTAGCTCCTAAGAACTCTTAATGAGAAAACAAGCAAGCATTCATGATAGAAAAAAATTCAAATGAGAAAGATTTCACTAACACCATGTCCTATAACAGGGAAACCCTGAAAAAAATAAATCAAAAGGGCCTACCCAGAGTGGGTCAGTGGTTGAGCGTTGACCTATGAACCAGGAGGTCATGGTTCAATTACCGATGAGGGCACATGACAGGGTTTCAGGCTTGATAGGGGGTGTGCAGGAGGCAGCTGGTCAACGATTCTCTCTCATCATTGATGTTTCTATCTCTCTCTCTATCCCTCTCTCTTCCTCTCTGAAATCATTAAAAATATATTTTAAAAAATAATTGAAAGAGTATAGGAGTTATGCAAGATGCTGCAAAATCTAGCATTGACTCTTTATTTTACTATCTCTTTTCACTGCTAAATATCTGATAATAACACCATGTTTTAAGGAAATTACTTTGTAGCACATTTACATTTTCTAAGAAGCTATTTCTAAGTCATATCTTATAGATAAGTGTGCTTATCCCTTTGCATTTTGGGAAACAAATTTTCTTTGGCAGAGTGAACTGATTGTCATGATTATCTTTGGAGAAGTGTTCAGCTATCTGTCTGATTGTTGCCTCACACCTGTTGGAAGCCTAAGGTTGTTAGACTTAACCAAATTATTTGAGAGAGCTTTTAAAACACACATTCCTGGGCCCCAGCTTAAGAGAACTTGACTCAGTAGGTGGGACCCATAACTTAGCATCTCTAACAACCTTCCAGATGATGCCACTGGACTGTGAACTGAATTTTGAGTAGCTCTACTCTATACAACACTACACCTGTCCATTGTATAGATGTATAGATGCTGTCCATTGTACAAGGTCAAGAAAGGAGGTGCTTCTGGTCCCATGCATGGATCCTTGGTTAAGCCCACAGTAGTGCCATTACAATGTTTACCCAAACGCAGCTGGGAATGATTTCATGGAGGCTGGAAGACAGTGATGCCTGGTGACAGAATATTAAGTCATTGAAAAGAGGATCTTATAAGACCCCAGGGGACCATTTTAAGCTCTAAGTCTAAGGTTACATTCAGGTCATAATATAGATCAAGCACCTCATTCTCTATTCAAAAGCCATCTATGAGCCTTTTAGCCAAATAAAAACTTTTAGGTAAGTATACAGCATTATACTGTAATAAGCTGCCCCCTACTGGCAGGTGTCCCCCTACCCTCATTTTTTCCAGGACTTGAATTGAAAGGTATTTAAATATCTAATTAAATCAAACAGCCTGGATGCCCTTTCCATGTGGTTTCAGTGAGAAGCTTAGCAGACAGTGTTCAAGCCACCTGAGGCATATTTACTGCAAACAATGACAAATTCATTTTTTTATGTTTCAAAAAGTAGAACCAAAAAAAAAGAAAAAAAGAGAGAAGCTTAAAAAGCTCATTCTAGATTTTTAGCAAAATGAAAAAAAAATAATGAAAACATCCTAAAACATTATCATGTATTTCTCCATGCCACTCACCATTAGTCCCATTACTGAGAGTTGAATGATTAGTTTGACCAACAATCCATTCTGGGAATAACCAACAAAATGGCTCTTGTTTTCAACTCTGAGCAAAACTATCCCACACATATCTGCTGTGCTCCCATTTGGATTTGGACTCATAACATGCATACTAAGTGTCAATATTGCTTCTACAAATCCATCAACCTACTCCTGACAGAATGGCCAGAAAGTGTTCCAGAAATTCCCAGCACAGAATTTCAACATTTTTGATGTTTTAGAGAAAATGCATATTTATCTGAATTCAGCTTCTTTTTGAAGTTCATCTGACATTGCTACTCCTCCCATGAAATTACAGGGCCTGTTCTAAAAAGACAGCTCATTCATTTAGCACTCCCAATCATGCTAAGGAGTTCTCCTTATACTAAAAGCATATGAAGTGCCACTAGTGTCATTCAAGAATTAGACAAAGATTTTTCCCCCCAATTTCAGGTAATATTGCAGGCTGATCTGAACTGATAGAATTGATAAGGGGGAACTTAGCCTCATCATTGTTTCTCATCACGTTCCAGGCATGATGCCATATTAAACACACCCACAGAAGGTCTTCTCTGCTTCTGGGTGGGATCTTTCCCTCATTTCAGACACCTTCAGGGTAGGGTGGTGGTTGCTAAGAATCCTTTCTCTAGAAGTTCAATTCTTACCTGATCACTAGGCAAATATACGTATTAATTAATGCCATGAAATTGATCACAATAAGATGGACATTTTAGAAGAATATTATAGAATGAAGCTGTGAAACTGCAGGATAAGTGAAATGAACAGTTTTTCCCAACTTTTTATTGAAACATTTCAAAACTATTGAAAAGTTGCAAGAGAAGATTCATGCCCATGTAATCTTCACTTACGTTTAAAGTTTAACATTTTGCCACATTTGTTTTCTCTATCTCATTCTTTATGTATGTTTCAATGTATACATAATTATACAGATACTTACACATATATGTGTATGTAATATATGCATAGACATTTTTGGAATCTTTCAAAAGTTACCTGCAGATATGACATTTCACTCTTAAGTATTCAGCAAATTTCTCATAAAAACATTCTACCACATGACCACAATATACTGAATGTGCATCTAGGAAATTTAACACTGATACAATATTGTTTTCTAATATATAGTCTATAATCAAAGTCTCCAAGTTGTCCCAATATTGTCCTTTAGAGCTTGATTTTTTTTTAGGGTTCAGTGCAGTACCACCCAGCACTAGTCATCATGGTTCCTGAGGTTCCTTTGATCCAGGATACTATGTTCGCTTTCATGACATTGACATTTAAGAGGACAGCTGAGTTTTTTCAAGGATGGTACTCAGTTTGGTTTGCCCAATTTTTTCTCACAATTGCCTTCAGATTTAACAGTTTTGTCAGAAATAATGCGGGAGATGACATTACATCCTTTCTCAATTCATCTTATGAAGCACATGGTTTCAGTTTGTTCCATTATTGGCAATATTAAATTTGAAAAAGGCAATGTCTTCCAAATCTCTCCATTTTAATGGTATCTTTTCCCTTTTGTCAGTAATAAATAATCTGCAGGTGACCTTTTCTGTTGTTGTTAATCCTCACCCAAGGATATTTTTCCATTAATTTTTAGAGAGAGTAGGGAGAGAGGAGAGAGTGGAAGGGAGAGAGAGAGAGAGAGAGAGAGAGAGAGAGAGAGATTGGTTGCCTCCCACACACGACCCAGGTATGTGCCCTTGAAAATCAAACCAGGACCCTTCATCCATAGGCCAAGGCTCTATCCACTGAGCAAAACTGGCTAGGGCTGCGGGTGACCTTTTAAAACTGTGTGAATATTCTCTGTCCCAAGAAACTTTAACCCAGTGGTTTTAGCATCTATTGATGACTCTTAGATCAATCATGAGTCTGGTGTTTGCAAAATAAGCATTACATTTAAAGCATTATACATACTGAAGTCAAAGTCCAACACTAAAGCCCATTAACTCACATACAGAAAATAGTCTTAATTAGGCTTAATCCCATTATTGCTCAATATTTTCCTTTATTTTCTGAAAAAAAAATGCATTACTAGTGGATAACTCTTTGAGTATAGGTGTCAGTTATTTTCTAGAATAATTCAGATGTATACAAAGATGGAAATGTATAGAAATGAATGAGCCTTTTAAAAATTAAAAAATGGTGCACTGGCTGGGTAGTTCAGTTGGTTATGGCAGCATCCCAATATGCTAAGGTTTCAGGTTCAATCCCTGATTGGGGCACATGCAAGAATCAATCAATGATTGCATGGGAGGATGGAGTAGCAAATCTATGTGTGTGTTTTTTCTCTCTCTACCTCCTTCCTCTCTCTCTGAAATCAATAATAATAAAACATAACAATGACTGAGTGGATGGTCTCTGTGGCAGAGGGACCAAGTAACTAGTTCTGGCCAATAAGTAGAAGTGACAAGTCACTTCTGAGCTGAAGCACCTATAAATCCTTGAAAAAAATCCTCTCTTCTTTCCTTTGCTTCAGCAAAGACCCTGGAGCCTGAGTGTTGAAATGAGGAGTCATAACCCAGAAGCATCCTGGGCTGCTAAGTCATTGCATTGAGAACACTGAACAGGAGAGATGCTTGAGCTACAGTGGACATAACATGAATGAGAAATAAACTGTTAAGCTGCTGCAATTTGGGGTTATTTATTAATACAGCATAAGTCTAGTATAGCATAACTAATACAATCTAAAAGCCAATTTTTATTAATAGTCAAAATTTTACCAACAAATCAATGGATTAGAATGGTAGTGTATTAATTTATCAATTGCAATAGCTCAATAGTTGATGCAGAAACTCTGTCTACAGAACAATCTTCTCTACCCTT
>NW_005367209.1:1640701-1646519 GCF_000412655.1 Myotis brandtii | reverse complement strand
AAAAATGAGAGTGTATGTGTGTGATGTGGGATGGTAAAGCTGGTGAACCAGGATGGGTGGGAAAGTTACTAGAACAGGCCAGAAAGAATGGCGCTCTACTTCCTACGAAGTAGGTTTAACCCTGGGACCCTAGGAGGAGCATAGACAGCTCATCCTGAGAAAAAGGAACAAAGGCAGAGAACATGGGTGCAGATGCAAGGTGAGTAGTGTGATGGTGAGGAGCGTTGGGGTATTCTATTCTGATGGCTTCTCTTGTCTTCATGAAACAGGAAACAAGAACATCAGCTATAAGTTAGGATGAGAGAGGAGAGGGGAGAAGGCATGAAATGGTTATGTAAGAGAACAGGAGACTTAATGGACTCGGGAAATATAAGCAGACTGCCCAGCAGCACTTGGACCCATGAGTGGGTTGTGGTCATGCATGTAAAGTGAAACTAGCCAGCATGATGGTATATTTTTCTCCAGCTGTGTTTTGCTGGGTGCGTGCAGGCAACAAGTGAGTGAAGAGTTGAATGCAATCAGAGGTACACTTTTGCCAAGTGAATAGGAACAAGAAAGGGGCCATTTGTTGCAAAGAATAGGCAAGAGAGCAATTATAATTAGGGAGACTAGAATCTCAGTTGAAACAGAGGGCAAATGAGGACATGAAGGAATGAGGAACATTGAAAAGGTGGTAAGATCAATGGATTTGGGGCCACAATGAGGCGGAAGAGTTGTTAAAGGTGAGGTCCTCCAGGGAACAAGGGCCCTGGAGAAGGCATCCTCATTACCAGAGAGGGAAATGTTAGTGTAAATGGAAAAGCAAATTGTCAAGGATAGATAAACAGCAGAGATCACCCCCTGTGATTGAAGGCTGCCATTCGAACAGACAACTCAGATAAAAGCTGTCTTAAGGGTAAGACAGCATGGTCTAGTAAGAAAGGGATTAGAAAAAGATTAGGGAAAGAACAAGGAGCACTCCTAAGTATAAACATATACCTAGGAACACACTTTTTCCCTATGAGATTGTAGATATAAGAAAGCAAGATGTCAACAAGAAGGAACAAACATTCTTGAAATGAGGTTTCTTGTGGCAGTCAAAGCAATGACTTCAGAGAGCCTTCCTGTCTCCTTTAAGAGTCATAAAACCAGAGAGTTATTCTTGAAAAGCTTCTTAGAATTTTTCCAGCCAAACCCATTTTACAGATGAGTAGTAACAAAACCCAAAGAGGTGGAAGGATTTGTCTGAAAGCCACACAGCTATAATAGAAACATCTTGACTCACTTTTTAAAGGGGGAGATTATCTTTATGTCAGCTGAACAATATAAAATGGACATTTTATAGGTCAAAGTGGTTGAATGTTGCCAGTTTCATGTTGTTCAACCTAATGTACTCCAGGGTCCTTTCCTCTATAGCAGAATGTCAGGAATGAGCAGATATCAATGACTTTTTTGTTGTTGTTAATCCTCACTTGAGGATATTTTTCCATTAATTTTTAGGGAGTGTGGAAGAGAGAGGAAAAGACAGAGAAACAAAGATGTAAGAGAAACACATGGATTGGTTGCCTCCCGCACAGGAGCTCCGACCAGGGCCCAGGTCAGGGAGGAGCCTGCAACCAAGGTACGTGCCCTTGACTGAAATCGAACCTGGGACTCTTTGGTCCATAGGCTGACGCTCTATCTGCTGAGCCAAACCAGCTAGGGCAATGTTTTTGTTTGTTTTTTTCTTAACAAATTATTGCTCACTTGTTCTTCACTAATTCTCTGAGTTTTATCAGTTTGCAGGAAGCAACATGAAGTTAACAGTAAAGAATCTCAGTTTTAAGAGAATCTCAGTTAAATTCAACTTCAGGTAAGGAAATAATTTTTTAAAAATCCAAAGGCAACCAATAAGAGCATCCATCCATCTGGAGCTGTGACTAAGAGATTACTGGTGACCCTCCAAACTAAATTAAGGTGACCAAGAGAGGTTTAATTGGATTATGATTATGAATATAATGCTCATGGCTAAGGAACTGCATTGTGTATAAGGAGAAGAATGACAGCAAGATATCTATAAAAGAAAAAAATCAAATCCAAGAAAGGGTTTAGAAGGAGTTGCCAGCCCATCCCCATAAAGAAATATACCCCCTTACGGACAGATGCCATTGGTCTACAGAGCTCAATAACATCAGCCAAAAAGCTCATGTGCCAGTTCTGAAAGCCCCAAACTCCTTGTGAAGATAAGCTGGCTTCTCACTAGGATATGACCACAAAGAGAGGCTATCACTGTCAGCTCACACATACTTGGGATTCTTGGTGGTTATGTTTCTCATTGAATATTAATAAATCAGAACTATTACTTTTCATACATTTGTCTCTGTACCTGGTGAATGTGGTGAATGTGCATTGGTGTTTGAGAAACAATGAAACAGATGCTGTCAGTGCCCATGCATATCCCCTGGGCCCACCCTGGGGACAGCAGCAGAGACTTTCCTCACATGCTCCCCTTGGCTTAAGGGTCAAGGAGAAGTGCTCAGCCTGTGTGCAAGGCAGGCTGGACACACCAGGGAGTTAATACCCCAAGAGCGGCCCTCAACCAAGCAAGTGTTGGACAAATATCCCAACTTCCTGAAAATTCCATGGGAAAACTGAGGCATAGCCTATGCTGACTCCCCAGGTGTCTATAAAAAAAACAAAACACCTCAAACTAAGATAGGTAACTCAGCATGCTGAGCAATCAGGTTCCCTTCCCTTCAAAATCAAACAAGGGCTATGGTGAATTCAAAAAGGTATGGAAGACCACCCAAGAAATCTGTCTAGGAGATGAGCTGGCTTTGCCCAAAGAATACAACCCATCCCAAAGCTCATGGGAGTGTACCATAACCCACCTGAATGATAATAGAAAGGGGCTTTTCCTTGCATTGATTCTCTTTAAACCCTATTGTTTCTCTTTAAACTCTGTGATAAGCATTAGTCAGTGCATATGAGTCTGGTAAATTATATCTCCCTGTCTTCTCTCATTTGTCTGGAGGTCACACTTCTCATAAATGGTTTCATAAGTGAAAAAGAAAAGCCCAGGTCTGAATATTACACATTGGCTTGATGTAGTTAGGAAGCAATGAAAAAGACAGAGAAAGAAAAGAAGGTAAAAGCATGTGGCAAGCAAGGGCAGAGGGTGGTAAAGAGCCAATTAGTAGATACCAGGAGTGACAATAGAGATGTTACTACAGTAATCCTCCCTTATCCATGGGGAATATGTGCCCAGACCACCAGTAGATGTCTGAAACCATGGAGAGTACTGAGTCTTATACTAGTGTATACCATGTTTTTGTCCTATACATACATACCTTTTCACTTAAAGGAAGCACTTATGGCTTCTCTTTGGAACATTGGAATTACCACCATCATTACTCTTGTACTACAGAGTCCCATAGTACACTATATATAGTATGTTTTTGTCCTATACATACACACCTTTTCACCTAAAAGAAACACTAATGGCTTCTCTTTGGGACATCGGAATTGCCACCATCATTACTCTTGTACTTTGGGGTCATTATTAAGTTAAATAAGAGTTACTTGAACATAAGCACTGCAATACTGGGACAGTTAATCTGATAACCAGGTTGGTTTCTAAGTGACTAATGAGCTGGTAGTGTGTACAGAAGGGAGCTACTGGACAAAGGGATGATTCACATCCCTGGCAAAGCGGAGCAGGACAGTGAGAAATTTCATCATGCTACTCAGAGTGGCACGCAATTTAAAACATATGAATTGTTTATTTCTGGAATTTTAGGGAGGATGTAGAGCAGCTGGACATCTCACATGTTGCTGGTGGGAATATAAAGTGGTATCACCACTTTTACCTAAAAGAAACAAAAGATGAAGCTTTATTCATAATAACAAAAAAAAGAAAAATAGCCCAAATATTCTTCAACAGATGAATGGATAAAATAAATTATGGTATATTCATACATTGAGATACTACTCAGAGAAAAAAGGAAGGAACTACTGGCAATAAACACCAATAAACCTCAGAGGCATAGTAATAAGCATGGCTGTATATACTTTCTAAAACAGGCCAAACTAATGAATGTTGACAGAAATTAGATTGGTGATTGCCTTGGGAGTGGTGGTGAAGGACTAGCATGGGGCATAAATAATATTGCAGGGTAATAATGTCCCATCTTGATTGGGGTGTAGGTATTTATCCTATATAATAAAAAGCTAATATGCAAATTGACCAACCGGTCGCTATTATGTGCACTGACCACCAGGGGGCAGACGCTCAACACAGGAGCTGCCCCCTAGTCAGTGCAGCACTTCCACATGGGGAGCGCCGCTCAGCCAGAAGCCAGGCTCACGGCTGGCGAGCACAGTGGCAGTGGTGGGAGCCACTCCTGCCTCCGCGGCATTGCTAAGGATGTCCGACTGCCAGCTTAGGCCCGCTCCCCATGCAGGCCTAAGCTATCAATCAGACATTCCCCAAGGGCTTCCAGACTGTGAGAGGGTGCAGGCCTGGCTGAGGGGACCCCCCCACACACACCAAGTGCATGAATTTCATGCACCGGGCCTCTAGTATCCATAGAACTATAAATTTTAGATCTGTGCCTTTCACTTAATATAAAATACACCTAAAACATATATTTGAGAAAATTTAAAAACTACATCACACACTCACTCATATGTCATCACATTTCAGTACAGCTGGGTGAAGCCTTTGTTAGTTTGTGATTCAACTAAAGTTGTTGAGTGGTGCTTTTGCATGTATGGAGTCCCATGGCCTCATTCCTCCCCCTCCCCCTAAAATAATTTCCCAAATTCATACAACTGTCATTTCCCACAAGGATAAATGCTATAACTACAGAGGAATTCTTTGTTTTTCTTAAAGTACCAAGTATTATCACATTCATTTCTTTCAGATAGAATATTGGGCCTAAATTGCAGCTATGCTCCAATACTGAAGAATTCTCTTTTCATCTGGCACCTTTATTATTTTCCCCCCATGTACATATAAAAATTATCTTAAGGGGACACTGAATTACAGTGCGCTAACTGAAAAAATAACTACATTGTCTCAAAGGAGGCCCTCAACCACATCATTAAGCACTTCTGATGCTAAAGAGGGTAGGCATGGCTGTCTACTTTTTTCTTTTTGCCAAAGTGTGAAAATGGGACAAATCACAGTATTGATGCAAGAAGCACTAAGTAATATATTCAAGTAAAGTATCATTAACATATGTAAATATATCCAAGTCCCCCCAGTGCCCATCCTGAAGTATGGACTCAGGCACCAGGTCCTTCTTCCATTCCTGCCTGTAAGCATTGTGTGATGTGCTGAACTTCTGTTTCAGCAATTCTAAACAAGAGACCAAGGAACTATGAGATCCTCTCCACCTCAACATCTTGGATTCCATTATTACCTAAGAAAAACACTCAAGGGTTAATTTTACTCTAAAGAAAGGAGTCTATTTTGTTTTTTCCTACTAGTGTATGTTTTAGAACAATGTTTTTAAATAATGTCTAATGATATTAATTTCACAGATATATATACACATATAATCTAATAATCTAATCTAATAAAAGAAAACATGCAAATTGACCGCCCCTCCACTACACCACAAGCCACGCCCACCAGCCAATCAGAGTGACTATATGCAAATTAACCCAACCAAGATGGCAGCCGGCAGCCATGGAGCTGGAGCAATCAGGAGGCTTGGTTGCTCCGGCAATGGAGGAAGCCAAGCTTCCCACCTGCCCTGGTCGGCTGTGGCCTCCGCTCAAGACAACAAAATTTCAATTATAGAAGACAAATAAATCCCAGATACCTGCTTCCAGCCAGCCTCCACTGGGAGCT
>NW_005367209.1:1637116-1638351 GCF_000412655.1 Myotis brandtii | reverse complement strand
GGCCCTACCCTGAGCGTGACTGAGGGTGGCATCACAACCTCCCGATCCGCCCTGCTCTGTGCATGACGGGGCGGCGCCCCAACTCCCCAATCGGCCCTGCTCTGAGCCTGACCAGGGGCTGCACTTAGGGATTGGGCGTGCCCTCTGCCACCTGGGAGCAGGCCTAAGCCAGCAGTTCGTTATCTCCGGAGGGGTCCCAGACTGCGAGAGGGCACAGGTCGGGCTGGGGGACCCCCCTCCCCCTGCCCCCCGATTGCACAAATTTTTGTGCACCGGGCCTCTAGTATATATATATTTCTCTAAATGTATTAACTCTAGAATTCAATTTTTAATTTACAATTCAACATTATAACTCTCTGTAAGAAAGAAAAGAGTTAGAAACAGGTTGGATCTCATTTAACATGACGCTCTCAAAGATCCCGAAGGCCAAAACAGCTTTCATCTCCTAGTTTAATAGATTTAATTATGCTAAGAATCCTCCATCTGTTAAATTATTCTAACTATATCAATTGCCCTTCAATGCATGAATCAAATTATTTATAACGTAGGACTTTGGCAAGAAATGGGGTACATCAATCAACTACAATTCTACAATAAAATCATAATTTAAGTCTCACCAAAAAAAGGTAAACAATTAAATGAAATAGCGGATGCCAGTGTCCTCTCAATAACCAATCACAGGAATCTCAGGTTAAACCAAACACACAGATAATACAGATTTTTTCTGGTTTAAATTTTAATTAAAGGATATTTCTGATGCTGTTGTTGTATTTTTATAGGAAGATTCAGTAGCTAGTTTAATTTTTTGCTTTGGGACTGCCACTGCTGAGATGCAGGAGTGGGGATGGGCAACTGGCTTCGAGGATGAGAGAGGGTGGAAGGTAAATTTAGTTTGGGGTGTATTTTTAAGATATCACCCAGATGGAGACAAGTTGGAAATACAGCCTTGACGCTGAACGGAGAGATTATAGTTAGGAGACACAGATTCGGTGATAACTATTGCAGAGATCATTGTGAGAGCCATGGCCCTGGATGCAATTATAGAGGGAAAGAGTCGCTCCTGGACAAAAGCAAAGAAAAATCTCCTTAAAGGGAGTGAAGAAAACTACAAGGAAATGATGAGGGGAGAGAGAGTCCAAAAGGCATGATCAAGAATCTTCAAAGATCAGGTGAACTGAGGGTTAAAATGAATTTGTTGAATTTATTTATTTATTTATTTATTTATTTATTTATTT
>NW_005367209.1:1629432-1636291 GCF_000412655.1 Myotis brandtii | reverse complement strand
GAACCCATTTTTCTCTTCAAATTTGGCAAATTAACATATAAACATATTTGTGTTATTTAAATTATCACTCTGTGTTAGTACAGTAATATATGATTTGTATGATCACAAATGCAACAACAAAATGCAAACAGAAAAAAGTTTGATGACAAGTGACAGTGAGCAAAGAATTTTAATGTCACAGCTTCAAAATGGCTGTGATAAAATGTGCTAGCTCAACTGAAAGAATCACAATGTCTGTTTTGTCAGCTTTCAAGTTTATCAAATTCTTTCCCAGTCTCTCCATTTCCCTCTGAGTGTATTTTCTTGGAAAATTATCAAGTCTCTAAGTAAAGATAAAATGTATTCTCTCCAGATATGGAAATGTTGAAAATGTTTCATTGTATAGAAAATTGCTCCAAGACTAGTATGACATAAGATTAACATCTGAAGAGAATAAAACTAAATAGACCTATGAGGAGAAAAGTGTTTGAATCAGTAAAAAGTAACTTTGAAAAAGTTGGCAGTCAACAAAACTGGTTTATTTGATCACGTGTCACTCACAAGAATATGTCCAGTATGTCAAAAGAAATACTTAACTGTTGAAGAAGTATGTCTTGGATGATGGTGTCAGTATTTCCAAAGGGCAATTTTTTAGGCAGCCTCGAGGTCAGGATAGTGTTCTAGAATGTTCTGACCCACACATCCCTGACCTACCCAACCTGCCTGTCAAACACCCCAGCCAATAAGAAGCACTGATCCATAGTACTTTATTCTTCCCATCTGCCCACCCTTTTTTTTTAAACTTTTCTTTATTGATGTTTTAGAGAAAGAGAGAGAGAAGGAGGGAGTGAGGCATAGAGAAAAAAGCAGGGAGTGAGGTAGTGAGAGAAAGATCTCAATAACCAATCACAGGAATCTCAGGTTAAACCAAACACACAGATAATACAGATTTTTTCTGGTTTAAATTTTAATTAAAGGATATTTCTGATGCTGTTGTTGTATTTTTATAGGAAGATTCAGTAGCTAGTTTAATTTTTTGCTTTGGGACTGCCACTGCTGAGATGCAGGAGTGGGGATGGGCAACTGGCTTCGAGGATGAGAGAGGGTGGAAGGTAAATTTAGTTTGGGGTGTATTTTTAAGATATCACCCAGATGGAGACAAGTTGGAAATACAGCCTTGACGCTGAACGGAGAGATTATAGTTAGGAGACACAGATTCGGTGATAACTATTGCAGAGATCATTGTGAGAGCCATGGCCCTGGATGCAATTATAGAGGGAAAGAGTCGCTCCTGGACAAAAGCAAAGGAAAATCTCCTTAAAGGGAGTGAAGAAAACTACAAGGAAATGATGAGGGGAGAGAGAGTCCAAAAGGCATGATCAAGAATCTTCAAAGATCAGGTGGACTGAGGGTTAAAATGAATTTGTTGAATTTATTTATTTATTTATTTATTTATTTATTTATTTATTTATTTATTTATTTTAGTGAGAACTTTACCATTAGTGGAGTTCTGGGAGAAGGGAGGATGAGATAAACCTTGTCCTATGCTAGAGAAAGAATGAAAGAATACATGAGCACTTCAAAATGTCTGGAAGAAAACTTATTGAGAGGGCAGCTGTTCGAGGGGAAAGGCATTGGTGACGACCTGTGGGTTAAGGATAAGAAGGCAAGAAAAAATACTTTGCGTAGACCAGCAAAATATGAAGCTCATCTGGAGATGCAAAGTCCAAGAGCAGGTGGGAGTCGATGAGATTAAGGGCTCACAGCTTTCAGTAAGGTTTTATAAATATGTTATAAATATATGAGCCTCCAGATGGGAGGGAGGGAAGGAGAGATGCAAGTCACAGATGGACTGCATTCTCTGTGAAGTAGAAGGCAGGACCATATGCAAAAAGCAAGAGAGAAAATGAAGAGAGAACAGACATAGCCACACCATCGCTTGGAATTTCACAATCCTCCTTAACTAACCTCTCTTACTCTTTACTGACAAACACAGAAATAACTTGATCAAATTCATGTTAAATTAAACTAAATGCAGTTTCATTTCAAATAAAAAGTATTTTCTTTATTTCAGTATAGTAACCCCTGTCCAATAACTTCAGTAAGTTTTAATATCATATTTGCTTCACTTTATCTTTCATTGTATTTCTGGCTTTCAAGACACATACCAAGTTATAGCTTTAACTAAATATCACAATCCCTAGATATTTTCCAGTCTGTATCCTATGATCATTATGAGAATTCCTGACTTTAATAAATCATTTGAGGAAAGGATGTAAAAATTCACCCATAATAATTAAATAGATTAGAACCCATTTTTCTCTTCAAATTTGGCAAATTAACATATAAACATATTTGTGTTATTTAAATTATCACTCTGTGTTAGTACAGTAATATATGATTTGTATGATCACAAATGCAACAACAAAATGCAAACAGAAAAAAGTTTGATGACAAGTGACAGTGAGCAAAGAATTTTAATGTCACAGCTTCAAAATGGCTGTGATAAAATGTGCTAGCTCAACTGAAAGAATCACAATGTCTGTTTTGTCAGCTTTCAAGTTTATCAAATTCTTTCCCAGTCTCTCCATTTCCCTCTGAGTGTATTTTCTTGGAAAATTATCAAGTCTCTAAGTAAAGATAAAATGTATTCTCTCCAGATATGGAAATGTTGAAAATGTTTCATTGTATAGAAAATTGCTCCAAGACTAGTATGACATAAGATTAACATCTGAAGAGAATAAAACTAAATAGACCTATGAGGAGAAAAGTGTTTGAATCAGTAAAAAGTAACTTTGAAAAAGTTGGCAGTCAACAAAACTGGTTTATTTGATCACGTGTCACTCACAAGAATATGTCCAGTATGTCAAAAGAAATACTTAACTGTTGAAGAAGTATGTCTTGGATGATGGTGTCAGTATTTCCAAAGGGCAATTTTTTAGGCAGCCTCGAGGTCAGGATAGTGTTCTAGAATGTTCTGACCCACACATCCCTGACCTACCCAACCTGCCTGTCAAACACCCCAGCCAATAAGAAGCACTGATCCATAGTACTTTATTCTTCCCATCTGCCCACCCTTTTTTTTTAAACTTTTCTTTATTGATGTTTTAGAGAAAGAGAGAGAGAAGGAGGGAGTGAGGCATAGAGAAAAAAGCAGGGAGTGAGGTAGTGAGAGAAAGAAAAGGAGGGAGGAAGGGAGGGAGAGAGAGAGAGAGAGAGAGAGAGAGAGAGAGAGAGAGAGAAAGAGAACACTGATTTGTTGTTCCACTTATTCATGCATTCATTGGTTGATTCTTGTATGTGCCCTGACCAGGGATGGAACCCACAACCTTGGTGTATTGGGACAAACCTCTAACCAGCTGACCTACCCAGCCAGGGCCATCCTCCATTCTTAGTATGTAGGCCTTTGTCCTAATGCTTGTCATATCATGGTTGAAAGATCACTGACCTGCTTCTGGGTCCAGCAGGATAAGGAAAAATGAAAGAAAAAGACAGAAGGATTAGGGAGTATGTCCACTGAGTCTATCTCTTTTAAAGGCTTTTCCACGCAACAAATTCAGATTGTCATACGCAGCTGGAAGGGAGGCTCAGAAAATGAGTATTTGAGCTTTCTAACTTTGATGAAAGAGGCAGGCAAAAGAGAAGTATATTGTGAGTGATTTTAGGGTCCCAGCCCATAGCATCTTCTGGCTGGGACACAGTAAGTGCTCAGTGAACATCCATATGTTGTGGAATGATCCAACCCCTCTCTGTGACACACACATGCCATATTTATTTTAACTCTAGCCTCATCTCATTTTGTGTCTTAGTTCCTTGGTTCACTAGAGCAAAAAATTTCCCTTCTGTTGAAACCCTACTCATTCTAAGACATTTTCTTATAAAATTACAGTATAACACACACATAGAAAAATAAGAATCACAATGTCTGTTTTGTCAGCTTTCAAGTTTATCAAATTCTTTCCCAGTCTCTCCATTTCCCTCTGAGTGTATTTTCTTGGAAAATTATCAAGTCTCTAAGTAAAGATAAAATGTATTCTCTCCAGATATGGAAATGTTGAAAATGTTTCATTGTATAGAAAATTGCTCCAAGACTAGTATGACATAAGATTAACATCTGAAGAGAATAAAACTAAATAGACCTATGAGGAGAAAAGTGTTTGAATCAGTAAAAAGTAACTTTGAAAAAGTTGGCAGTCAACAAAACTGGTTTATTTGATCATGTGTCACTCACAAGAATATGTCCAGTATGTCAAAAGAAATACTTAACTGTTGAAGTAGTATGTCTTGGATGATGGTGTCAGTATTTCCAAAGGGCAATTTTTTAGGCAGCCTCAAGGTCAGGATAGTGTCCTAGAATGTTCTGACCCACACATCCCTGACCTACCCAACCTGCCTGTCAAACACCCCAGCCAATAAGAAGCACTGATCCATAGTACTTTATTCTTCCCATCTGCCCATCCTTTTTTTTAACTTTTCTTTATTGATATTTTAGAGAAAGAGAGAGAGAAGGAGGGAGTGAGTCATGGAGAAAAAAGCAGGGAGTGAGGTAGAGAGAGAAAGAAAAGGAGGGAGGGAGGACAGGAGGGATGGAGGGATGGAGGGATGGAGGGAGGGAGAGAGAGAGAGAGAGAGAAAGAGAGAGAGAGAACACTGATTTGTTGTTCCACTTATTCATGCATTCATTGGTTGATTCTTGTATGTGCCCTGACCAGGGATGGAACCCACAACCTTGGTGTATTGGGACAAACCTCTAACCAGCTGACCTACCCGGCCGGGACCATCCTCCATTCTTAGTATGAAGGCCTTTGTCCTAATGCTTGTCATATCATGGTTGAAAGACCTGCTTCTGGGTCCAGCGGGATAAGGAAAAAAGAAAGAAAAAGACAGAAGGATTAGGGAGTATGTCCACTGAGTCTATCTCTTTTAAAGGCTTTTCCACTCAACAAATTCAGATTGTCATATGCAGCTGGAAGAGAGGCTCAGAAAATGAGTATTTGAGCTTTCTAACTTTGATGAAAGAGGCAGGCAAAAGAGAAGTATATTGTGAGTGATTTTAGGGTCCCAGCCCATAGCATCTTCTGGCTGGGACACAGTAAGTGCTCAGTGAACATCCACATGTTGTGGAATGATCCAACCCCTCTCTGTGACACACACATGCCATATTTATTTTAACTCTAGCCTCATCTCATTTTGTGTCTTACTTCCTTGGTTCACTAGAGCAAAAAATTTCCCTTCTGTTGAAACCCTACTCATTCTAAGAAACATTTTCTTAAAATTACAGTATAACACACACATAGAAAAATGAGCAAAATGTAACTATAAAGCCTATTCAATTTTAATAAATTTAACACACTCATGTAAGAAGAAACAGAACATTGCCAAAGCCATAGAAGCCCATTATGTGTATATTATACCTTTATTTAATAACTAGAGGCCCAGCATGTGAAATTGCACAGCCCCGCCCACCTGCTCGCGCCTCACCTTTCTTGCAGCCCCACCCACCCGCCTGCTGGCCTGGGGCACCTATGAGGAGAAAAGTGTTTGAATCAGTAAAAAGTAACTTTGAAAAAGTTGGCAGTCAACAAAACTGGTTTATTTGATCATGTGTCACTCACAAGAATATGTCCAGTATGTCAAAAGAAATACTTAACTGTTGAAGTAGTATGTCTTGGATGATGGTGTCAGTATTTCCAAAGGGCAATTTTTTAGGCAGCCTCAAGGTCAGGATAGTGTCCTAGAATGTTCTGACCCACACATCCCTGACCTACCCAACCTGCCTGTCAAACACCCCAGCCAATAAGAAGCACTGATCCATAGTACTTTATTCTTCCCATCTGCCCATCCTTTTTTTTAACTTTTCTTTATTGATATTTTAGAGAAAGAGAGAGAGAAGGAGGGAGTGAGTCATGGAGAAAAAAGCAGGGAGTGAGGTAGAGAGAGAAAGAAAAGGAGGGAGGGAGGACAGGAGGGATGGAGGGATGGAGGGATGGAGGGAGGGAGAGAGAGAGAGAGAGAGAAAGAGAGAGAGAGAACACTGATTTGTTGTTCCACTTATTCATGCATTCATTGATTGATTCTTGTATGTGCCCTGCCCTGACCAGGGATGGAACCCACAACCTTGGTGTATTGGGACAAACCTCTAACCAGCTGACCTACCCGGCCGGGACCATCCTCCATTCTTAGTATGAAGGCCTTTGTCCTAATGCTTGTCATATCATGGTTGAAAGACCTGCTTCTGGGTCCAGCGGGATAAGGAAAAAAGAAAGAAAAAGACAGAAGGATTAGGGAGTATGTCCACTGAGTCTATCTCTTTTAAAGGCTTTTCCACTCAACAAATTCAGATTGTCATATGCAGCTGGAAGAGAGGCTCAGAAAATGAGTATTTGAGCTTTCTAACTTTGATGAAAGAGGCAGGCAAAAGAGAAGTATATTGTGAGTGATTTTAGGGTCCCAGCCCATAGCATCTTCTGGCTGGGACACAGTAAGTGCTCAGTGAACATCCATATGTTGTGGAATGATCCAACCCCTCTCTGTGACACACACATGCCATATTTATTTTAACTCTAGCCTCATCTCATTTTGTGTCTTAGTTCCTTGGTTCACTAGAGCAAAAAATTTCCCTTCTGTTTTCATTCTAAGAAACATTTTCTTAAAATTACAGTATAACACACACATAGAAAAATGAGCAAAATGTAACTATAAAGCCTATTCAATTTTAATAAATTTAACACACTCATGTAAGAAGAAACAGAACATTGCCAAAGCCATAGAAGCCCATTATGTTTATATTATACCTTTATTTAATAACTAGAGGCCCAGCATGTGAAATTGCACAGCCCCGCCCACCTGCTCGCGCCTCACCTTTCTTGCAGCCCCACCC
>NW_005367209.1:1624497-1628896 GCF_000412655.1 Myotis brandtii | reverse complement strand
AATAATTTTTAAGTCAAAACAAAAAGAGCATTGATGGAGCCATAGTGATGGCTTAGTAAAACTAACAATTATTTACAGTGAATTCACATATATTACCATCAGTTTACTCTAACCATATAAATAAGGAACACAAGGCACAGAAAGGACAGTTACTTGCCTGGTTTCATAAAGGTAATTAGTCATCTGGCCTTGTATCTCTCATCTCTTCAAATTCTCCCCCTCCCATTCTCTACTCCAGCCCTACTAGTACCCCTCCTGTGCTCAGAAATGGAAAGCATGATCCCGCCTCCAGGTCTTTGCACAGGTTGTACCCTCTATCTGGAATGCCAACTCCCTAGGTTCCCACACAGCTCTCTGTGAGAGTCTCTTACTTCCTTCAAATCTCTGATTTCTATTTCTATTTCAGTACAGCTTCAGTCTTTCCTAAATATTGCCCATAAGCTTACTTCTTAGTTTAAATTTTTGAGACTTAGGAGAAGTGAATCATGAATGCAATCCCTTGGAAATTACTTAAACTAAGTTTTAGTTTCTTCATCTATAAAAAATTGACACCTACTCTGCATGGTTATGAAAAGGATTTGCATATATAAGCAGATGTGTGTGTATGTGTATGTGTATGTGTATGTGTATGTGTGTGTGTGTGTGTGCTTGCGTGTGTGTACATTTACAGTGGTGTGCTAGTATATGTTTAACACTGGCTACCCCTCCAAAAAATAGATTTTGCTAAAATAGATTTGTGAATAGATGTCCAGTAACACAACATCATATAGTATTTTCCACATACATACAATCGATTTAAATAACCACAAGAGCATAAATAATAGTAAAATGAAGTAAAGTATACTTCTTAAAATGAAATTGTTTAATTGTGCGTATATCATTTTTAATAATGGCCAGAAATTAGTTGGCTCTACCACACGTGTGTGTGTGTGTGTGTGTGTGTGTGTGTGTACAAACACAAATCAAAGCCAGTGCCATTTATGGGAAAGAAAACTACAACATTCGCTTTGTTTTTACTAAACAGACATATATTAAAGGAAGCATCACCTCCGCTGACTATGATCTTATACCAGTAATGGCTAATATATTTAGTTACAGGGCTGTAGCAACGACTTTGATGCTAACGCACAGAAACTCTGAGATGTATCAAACGAAGGATTGCAGAGGGATGTCAATCAAGCAACCACAGAAAAAATGAGTCCAACAACAAGGCAAGGATCTGTCACTGGTGAGCAGTTTGTCACAATAGACACCTGTTCTTTTTACTGAAACCTCACCCTGACAGATTTCCAACAAGCTTGTCAGGACACATCCTCTAGTCATTACTAACCCAGACAAACTTTAAATCAAGGTCAAGGTGAAATTATTCCACACCACTATCCAAATCCTAAACTGCTAACCCCCTTCAGTTGTGTTAAAATCCCAGCGGGGCAAATATGGTCAAAATGGGGGAGGGAAGCATGAGAAATAAAGGTAAAGTGGCCTATGTTAAAAGGTATTGTCTGGCAGCTGCAGTGCAGAAATAAACCTTCACCTTGCAAAAAACAAAAGGCATCATACAAAACATCTTGTCTTCTCTTATAATCTGCTCATATCTAAGCCACTGTCATGCTTCCACCTTTGTGGAAACTAGATATTTGGGACAATTTATGCATGCCTCTATCCATCATTGAAAGTCCCTTTTCTTATTCTTCTTGTGTTACATATCAAAGAGGCACCAAGACTCAGCTTCATTCTAGAAGTATCCCATCACCACAAGCAGTGAGAAGAGCAGTTAAATCAGAGGGGCAACTTACCTTGAGGCAGCCAACAAGGGTCTCAGAGCTTTTAATAACCAGCAAACACAAACTTAGGATGTAAAAGGACATGCAGGTGAATAAAGACCCGAACCCAGTCTTCAAAATTCTCTTGGTCTATTCACAAAGATGACCCTACTAGAATGTGATCACCAGGATGGAATGCATCTGGTAAAATAAGGCCACTGAAGGCCGTAAGAGCATTTTTTAGCCTAGAGCAGTGGTCAGCAAGGCAGTCTCTGTCCCTAGCATTTTAAAAGTGGCAGGACTTGCCATTGAGGCATATCAGGTCTCATTGTCAGCTGAGGGACAAGAGATGGCCTAAGGCAGTGGTCGGCAAACTCATTGGTCAACAGAGCCAAATATCAACAGTACAACGATTGAAATTTCTTTTGAGAGCCAAATTTTTTAAACTTAAACTATATAGGTAGGTACACTGTTATTAACTTAATTAGGGTACTCCTAAGGCTTAGGAAGAGCCACACTCAAGGGGCCAAAGAGCCGCATGTGGCTCGCAAGCCGCAGTTTGCCGACCACGGGCCTAGAGTATTAAAAGCCCACGATATGCAATTTAGGCGGAACGGATCAATTATTTGTAGAAGTATGAAGGCAAGGTCTTGGTTACTCAAGTACAAATGAACATTTCTGTAAAATCTCTGCTTGGCATGCTGCTTTCTTTAGGGAGCACTCTATGTGTCGAAAGTTATGCCTAATTCACAACTCTTGGTCCAAGCAGGTGTCATTTTGGCTTCATCTTGCTGGCAGAGCTGCGTTTCTTGGGGACAGATGGCTATCAAACTGCTCTTCCATTTGCAATACACACCAGATGCCCTCACAACTCAAAGTGAAACAGTAGGCCCTTGAAGGTGTGAGCACTTACACTCTAAGTTTAAAGACTCACTTGATTTCTAAGTCTTCCACCAGGAAGAAAAAAAACTTCCATTACACCATATTTTTCTGTTTTTCCTAAAACATTGCATATGCAGTCTTTACTCTTGCCATCATTAGGAATTAATATTAAAGGTGACTTCAAGAGCATCGCAGGCTTGACCTCCCTTGGATAAGCAGGGTTCATGATAGTGCAGGCACCATGCCTGAACCCCCTCTCCTGGCTCCACATATGGTGGTGAGGCCAAGACTGGAAAGACCAAGGATTCCTCCAGGAAAGCCAAGGAGCTGTCTCCTGAACTTCTTGCTGAGGCTCCAGGACAGGCTGACATAAAGCATCCCCTCTCCCTTAATCCCCAGAGATGTTACAAAGTCACTGCTGAGGACCATATGGGCTGGCATCAGTCAAAAACTGCCCCGGGAATGACACCAATAAGACTGATTTCCCCCTAATCCTAATCGTATTGCATGGGTTTGCAATCGGATACTGATGCAAATCAGGAAAGGGGAGTGTCCTCTCCATACCCAAGACACAAGCAAATGAATAAGCATCAGCTTGAATAAGTTGAGGAGGGAGCTGTCAGAGAATCTAACTTAAGGAACTTCCTTCCCCAGCACAGCTTTCCACTTCAACTCCCCAACTGCTCCCCCACGATAGCTAAAAGAGCCTGCCTCTTGCGGAGGCAAAGCTAACTGTGCCCCCCAAACTTTCTCTACTAGTTCTGCTCTTGCACTTGAAATTTCTGCCATTGAGAACCGAGGTGAAGAGACAAAGCAGATCCTGCCATGATTAAGCCACAGCATCTTCTATAAAACAAATAATCAAATTTGTTTGCCTGTCACAGAGCAAATGGTGCAAAAGATGCCCGGGAGAAATACGTTTTTATGTTGAGGTGAAGCGTGGGAAGAGGAAGAAAGGGAAGAGAGAAGCCTATTCCAGGGCAGGAGGGGGTGGGAGGACAGAAGGTTTGGGTGGGAACGTTACATAAAGGGAAGAGGGTCACTAAAATAAGCCACCTATGACAAGTAACATTATAGTCTGATCTTGGATCAAAGAGGAGGGAAAGAGGAGAATAAACTCCTAATTCAGAGTTGGTCTCAAATCCAGTCAAGGCTAAGAGGAAAGGGGGGAAATGAATGTGTCTAAACTCGTACTGAAGAAGAGTGCCACCATCTGCAGCTACCAAGGGGCAGCTTCCAATGGGATACAACCCGCTACAAGTCCAAGCACTGACACACTCAACTTCCTTTTAGGTTATAAATCAAATTTTTTATTTTCTCCAAAACCCTGCCTCATCATCCCTCCACTTTTCCTCCCTTTTATCGTCAAGCTCCACAAAAGCAGAGCTTTCACTGCTGCATCTCCTTCTGCATCACCCACTCCCATGGCCCCTCTATATTTCTCTTACAATAGGGTTGATTCTGATTCCCTATTTACCAAAAGCAGTGGGGTCTGTCCTCAACCTTCCTGGCTTCCCTGCAGCACTGGGAATGGGTGGGATGCATTCCAGAAGTCTTGTTTTTGCTCCTCCCTCTTAGAGATCAACTGTCAGGCCCATTTCATTTACATGATAGTAAGATCCAATATCCTGTACTTAAAATAGCAAATTTTTAGATGAAGCTTCCTAAAGAGGCTCTTAATCATTTGAGAAATTTCTATGAAATTCAGCTCCCTAAGAACAAAATAGATGGATATATATATATATATATATATA
>NW_005367209.1:1622985-1624370 GCF_000412655.1 Myotis brandtii | reverse complement strand
ATAAAGCATCCCCTCTCCCTTAATCCCCAGAGACGTTACAAAGTCACTGCTGAGGGCCATATGGGCTGGCATCAGTCAAAAACTGCCCCGGGAATGATACCAATAAGACTGATTCCCCCCTAATCCTAATTGTATTGCATAGGTTTGCAATGGGATGCTGATGCAAATCAGGAAAGGGGGGTGTCCTCTCCATACCCAAGACACAAGCAAATGAATAAGCATCAGCTTGAATAAGTTGAGGAGGGAGCTGTCAGAGAATCTAACTTAAGGAACTTCCTTCCCCAGCACAGCTTTCCACTTCAACTCCCCAACTGCTCCCCCACGATAGCTAAAAGAGCCTGCCTCTTGCGGAGGCAAAGCTAACTGTGCCCCCCAAACTTTCCCTACTAGTTCTGCTCTTGCACTTGAAATTTCTGCCATTGAGAACCGAGGTGAAGAGACAAAGCAGATCCTGCCATGATTAAGCCACAGCATCTTCTATAAAACAAATAATCAAATTTGTTTGCCTGTCACAGACAAATGGTGCAAAAGATGCCCCGGGAGAAATACGTTTTTATGTTGAGGTGAAGCGTGGGAAGAGGAAAAAAGGGAAGAGAGAAGCCTATTCCAGGGCAGGAGGGGGTGGGAGGACAGAAGGTTTGGGTGGGAACGTTACATAAAGGGAAGAGGGTCACTAAAATAAGCCACCTATGACAAGTAACATTATAGTCTGATCTTGGATCAAAGAGGAGGGAAAGAGGAGAATAAACTCCTAATTCAGAGTTGGTCTCAAATCCAGTCAAGGCTAAGAGGAAAGGGGGGAAATGAATGTGTCTAAACTCATACTGAAGAAGAGTGCCACCATCTGCAGCTACCAAGGGGCAGCTTCCAATGGGATACAACCCGCTACAAGTCCAAGCACTGACACACTCAACTTCCTTTTAGGTTATAAATCAAATTTTTTATTTTCTCCAAAACCCTGCCTCATCATCCCTCCACTTTTCCTCCCTTTTATCGTCAAGCTCCACAAAAGCAGAGCTTTCACTGCTGCATCTCCTTCTGCATCACCCACTCCCATGGCCCCTCTATATTTCTCTTACAATAGGGTTGATTCTGATTCCCTATTTACCAAAAGCAGTGGGGTCTGTCCTCAACCTTCCTGGCTTCCCTGCAGCACTGGGAATGGGTGGGATGCATTCCAGAAGTCTTGTTTTTGCTCCTCCCTCTTAGAGATCAACTGTCAGGCCCATTTCATTTACATGATAGTAAGATCCAATATCCTGTACTTAAAATAGCAAATTTTTAGATGAAGCTTCCTAAAGAGGCTCTTAATCATTTGAGAAATTTCTATGAAATTCAGCTCCCTAAGAACAAAATAGATGGATATATATATATATATATATATA
>NW_005367209.1:1583292-1622964 GCF_000412655.1 Myotis brandtii | reverse complement strand
AAAAATTCACCTCCATAAGAAAAAAATAGATAGATATATATATATATATATATATATATCCAGAAAAATTATGTCTGCCAGCTAGAAAAAAAAAAATCTCTATCCCCACCATGATTTCAAATACCTTTAAATTAAATGTGATACTGGCAAGATTTATAATTCAACATTTGATTATAATAAAACCTAATTATTTCAGACTAGTTGTAGGAGAGGCCAGTATAAATTAAAGCATCTCAATTCTGAAGCCCTTGAGAGAACTTAAAATTAATTCCATGCATAAAAGTAACTCAAACTGAAGGCCACCAAAATACTGTGAAGAAGGAGGCCCTGAGGCAAACGCTTGTGTGCTGCTTGCTACTTGACCAGGGAGTGAATCTCAGCAAGCAAGAGTGAGGGGCGAGGAGCTAAAACAGGGAAGCAAACGGAGCCAATACCAAAATGCTTACAGTGCCAGTCACTACTAGGGTGACTGATTTCTCTTGATCTCCTGGGGTCATCCTCTGAGAAACTGTAAGAAATGCTTCTTAGGACAGTCAGGCTGGGAGAAGAATTTTTTAACTGCCACTTGCTTCCCATCGGTCAAAGATTAGCCTTGTGTGGGGGACATTAATTGCTCCTATTCTGGGTGTGTGCCGTCAAAAGGGTCTCATGGAGTCCCATGCTTTGGATATAAACAAAGAAGGCAAAATGCATATGGCTCATGCATAACACGGGGTGGCACCAGGCTGGACTTGTGAGATGATGGTTGGAGGCCAGAAAGAGCTGGCGGTCATTGCAGTGACTGAAGAGAGAAGTGAGGCCAAGGGGCTCTGCAGTGTCATATAAACAATGTGTAATGCAGGCGTCGCTGTATATATGGGGGATGCAACTAATGTGCACACATATCTTTTATATGCATTGTTAGCATCTGGAAGGGCATCCCAGAAGTTATTAACATGGGTTACATATGGGGGGAGGGAGTAGTTTCATAAATGGGGGCAGAGAAAGGAGCCTTAACTGCACACTATTGTATGTTTTAATTTTTGAACCATATAAATGTGTCCTATTCAAAAAATTAAATAATTTGATAACTTTAAAGTTAAATACAGAGCCCCCCCAAAAAGATTTCAAATCAGAAAATCACCAGTGACCCTAGGACACTATTATTTAAAGAGCACCAAAGCTTCCTAAAACATTTAGAGAATAATGAGGGACAAAGACAAACAAAAGGATCAAGTCTTTTAACTTAGAACATTGTCACTGTTCTGAAAGCAAACACTGCACAAGAAATGCTCATTTTAAAAATGTGAGTTCACTGGAAATTGACATCCAGAATTAATAGCAGCAGTTGCCAGAAACTACAAAACCCCTTTACCAGGAAATCAATAACCACTTACGACACCAAGCCGAGATAGCATGGAATGATATGCAAGGGCACGGCCCAGCACACATTTGAGGACTGTAAAGTGTAAGGCTCACCGAAGTACTTAAGCAACAGCAGCTTTCCTGAGAGAGGAAAGGAGCAATGCCCCTTTCCGTGAAAATGGATATATTCCACATCCAAACAATTTGGATGACTTATGGCAAACAGTAAGAAAGGAAAACACATTAGGGAGATTCTGAGCATAACACATGGCCTTCAAAATAGACCATCCTATATAATAAAAGCCTAATGTGCAAATCGACCAAATGGTGGAATGACCAGTCGGTGGGGAGTGGGGCTGGTGAGTGGGGGTGCCAGGTGAGCCAAGGCAGGTGCCAGAGGGTAGAGGGAAGGGACATCGATCAGGGGAAGGTGGTGAGTGATGGTGGTAGAGGGACAATCAGGGGGTGGGGCCGGCCCACAGGTCTCCTCCCACAGAGGGGAGCAGGCCTAAGCCATTAGTCAGACATCCCCCAAGGGCTCCTGGTCTGTGAGAGGGCACAGGCCAGGCTGAGGGACCCCCCTGAGTGCACAAATTTTTGTGCACCAGGCCTCTAGTATGCTAATGCTATGCTAAGGCCGCTCAACTGCTTGCTATGATGGGAACTGACCACCAGGGGGCAGATAGTGGACCGGTCGACCAGTCACTATGACCACCATGGGGCAGACACTCTGACTGGTAGGTTAGCTTGCTGCTGGGGTCCGGCCGATCGGGACTGAGCAAGACAGACCAGACAGGCCTCCTGCAGTCCCTCCCTGGTTGGCCAACCTCCTGCATCCCCCCGCCCCCCCGGCCCTGATCATGCATTGATGGGGTCCCTCGGCCTGGTCTGTGCCCTCTTACAATCTGGGACCCCTAGGGGAATGTTGGAGAACCAGTTTTGGCCCGATCCCACAGGCCAGGCTGAGTGACCCCACTGGTGCACGAATTCATGCACCGGGCCTCTAGTTTCTGAAATTGAGGCAGACCAAGTGGATATTGGAAAAACTGATGTAATCTAGAACCTGTGACTTATCTAAACCAATTTTTAAGCAAAACATGATGCAATTTCTATATTGGCATTAATGTACCACATATAAGAGAAAAATAACCTGCCAATAGAATCTTTGGGAAGAAGAAGAATTAAAATAAATAGAAACATTATAGTTAGTAAGTTGTCCAGGAACCAATAAGTCCCTTTCTCAATTAAACATTTCTAACTCCACCTGTTTTGTTTTGTTTTTCTGTGCAACCCACAATTAAAAACCTGAAGCCTTTTCAAAAACCATTGCCCAAATCTGACATATAAGGGCACCATATACCAACTGAATAAGTTCATTATTTTGATAGTATTAAAGTAAATAAAGGCAAATACTAATATGTTGTGGGGGACCGCCTAGCCCAGTGATGGCGAACCTATGACAGGTGTGTCAGAGGTGACACGTGAACTCATTTTTTTGGTTGATTTTTCTTTGTTAAATGGCATTTAAATATATAAAATAAATATCAAAAATATAAATCTTTGTTTTACTATGGTTGCAAATATCAAAAAATTTTTATATGTGACACGGCACCAGAGTTAAGTTAGGGTTTTTCAAAATGCTGACACGCCGAGCTCAAAACGTTCGCCATCACTGGCCTAGCCCCTTGTCACTAATAAGTGTGGTCTGGGGACCAGCAGCATCATCACCACCAGAAAACTTGTTAGAAATGCAGAATCTCAGACCCTAAACCAGACCTGCTGAATCAGATTTTGCATTTAACAAGAGTCCTAGTGAGTCATATGTTCACAGAAGTTTGAGAAGCGCTATCTTGACCGCACAGTCACCTGGTGGTGCTTATACATATAAATGCAGATTTCTAAGAGCCTTCTCAGACTTGCTGAATCTCAGGGGTCAGCCATGTAGATACAGTAAGCCAGCACTTCTAGTAATCTTTCAGATCAGGCACAGAAGATAGACATACATCAATGAAAGCGAAATGAGAGTCCAGAGAAAAACACAGACCTCTATGGTCAGTTCATTTTTTAATTAAAACTGGTATGTTTTGACATGTCCAATATTTTTTTTTATTGAGACATGGCTGGCATACAGAAAAGGCTGTATATTTTTAATGTATGTCTCTTGATCAGAAGTACACACCTGTGAAATCATCATCATATATAATGCCATAATCTTAACCATCACCTCTAAAAGTGCCCTCCCTCTTTTTTAAAAATAACATTTAACATAACATCTACCCTCTTAACTTCTTAAGTAGATACAATACAGTAGTGTTAACTCTATGTACCATGCAATACAGTATATCCCTAGGACTTATTTATCGTGCATGAAACTCTATATCCTTTGACCAACACCTCCCTGAGTCTCCCTCTCCCTCACTACTTTAGATTCCTGATATAAGTGGGATCATGAAGTATTCATTCTTCTATGTCTAGCTTATTTCACGTAGCATAATGTCTTCCAAGTTTGTCTATGTTGTAGCAAATGGCAGGATTTCCTTATCTTTTAAGGTGGAATAATATTCTATTATACATAAATACCATATTGTCTTTATCCATTCATCTGTTGGTGGACATTTAGGTTTCCATACCTTTGCTACTGTGAATAATGCTGCAATAACACAGGAGGACAGGTCTCTCTTTGAGATCCTGATTTCAGTTTTGTTGAGCATATAGATGCTAAGATAGTTCAATGGGGGAAAGAATAGTACCTTCAACAAATGATGCCAGATGACTAGATATCTACATGCAAAAGAATTTTTGACCTCCACCACCTCTCACTATATATAAAATTTAACTAAAAAAATGGGTCAAAAACTTAAATGTAAGAGCTAAAATTATAAAGCCCTTGGAAGAAAACAAACAGGGTAAATCTTCTTGACCTCAGGCTATTTGGCAATAATTTCTTAGATACAACAACTAAAGCACAAGCAACCAAAGAAAAACATAGATAAATTGACTTCATCAAATTTAACAAACTTATGTGCAAAGGACACTATAAGAGAATGAAAAGACAATCTGTAAAATGGGAGAAAATACTTGAAAATCATGTATCTGATAATGGTCTGGAATCCAAAAAAATAAATAAATAAATACACACACACACACACACACACACACACACACACACACACACTCTAGAGGCCCGGTGCACAAAGTTTGTGCACTTGGGGGGTGTCCCTCAGCCCAGACCGCACCCTCTTGCAGTCCAGGAGCCCTCAAGGGATGTCCAACTGATGGCTTAGGCCCACTCCCCGCAACATCCTTAGCGCTGCAGCAGAGGCAGGAGAGGCTCCTGCCACTGCCACTGCGCTCACCAGCCATGAGTCCAGCTTCTGACTGAGCAGCGCTCCCCCAATGGGAGCGCACTGACCACCAGGGGGCAGCTCCTGCATTGAGCCTCTGCCCCCTGGTGGTCAGTGCACGTCATAGCCACCGGTCGTTCCGCCATTTGGTCCATTTGCATATTAGCCTTTTATTATATAAGATATATTACATATATTTATATATATCCATATCTTTTATTTTTAAAATAAATGAGTTATAAGAATTCCCAAATACCCAATTTAAAAATAAGTATATACATTTTTCCAAAGAAGATATACAAATGTCCAATAAGCACATGAAGAGATGCTCCATATTTTTAGTCATCAGTGACATAAATATCAAAAACACAATGAGATGCCACTTTATACCCACCAGGATGGCTAGCATCAAATAGATCATAACAAAAAGTGACAAAAACATGGAGAAATTGGAACTGTGGTGGGAATGCAAAATAGTGTATTTCTTCAAAAACTTAAACATAGAGTGCAAATGATCTAACAATTCCACTTCTAGGTATATACCGAGGAGAACTGAAAACCTATGTTCACATAAAAATTTGTACTCACGTTTCCATAGAACAGTGGTTCTCAACCTGTGGGTCGCGACCCCTTTGGGGGTCAAACGACCCTTTCACAGGGGTCACTTAAGACCATCGGAAAACACATATATAATTACATATTGTTTTGTGATTAATCACTATGCTTTAATTATGTTCAATTTGTAACAATGAAAATACATCCTGTATATCAGATATTTACATTACGATTCATAACAGTAGCAAAATTATAGTTATGAAGTAGCAACGAAAATAATTTTATGGTTGGGGGTCACCACAACATGAGGAACTGTATTAAAGGGTCGCAGCATTAGGAAGGTTGAGAACCACTGCCATAGAAGAAGCATTATTCACAATAGCCAAAATGTGGAAACAACCCAATGTCCATTAACTAATAAATGAATAATCAAAATACAATGGGGTATTATTTGATCACAAAAACAAATTTAATACTGATAGATGCTATAACATGGATGAACCTTAAAAACATTATGCTAAGTGAAAAAGGTTAATCACAACGGGCCATAGATTATGTGATCCTATTTATATGGAATGTCCAAAATAGGTAAATCCATATAGACAGAAAGTAGACTGGTGGTTGCCTAGGACTTAAGAGTTTGGTGGGGTGGGGATAAAAGGAATGACTGCTAATAATTATTATATTTCTGTTTTGGGTGATGAGAATGTCCTAAAACTGCTTGTGGTGATGGTTGTACAACCCTGTCAATATCACTAAGTTGTATTTTTACTTGTATAAAATATTAATTCTATCTCAATAAAGCAAATAATTAAGAACACATATGAGTAATTATCTCTAGGGGAAAGAAGACAAAGCAATTTGAGGATAAATGCACAAAATGATTTCAACTAAAATTAGTGTTATATTATGTCATATGCCGGGTGGTAGTTATATGATCATTCATTATATTACTCTTTGGACCTTGAATGTGATTAAATTATCTATACTAATAAAAGGGTAATATATTAATTTGACCGGATAGACCGGACGTCCTTCTGGACAAAGCCATGGTGGCAGGCGCCGAGACAGAGGCGGTTAGGGGTGATCAGGCCAGCAGAGGAGAGTGGTTAGGGGTGATCAGGCAGGCAGAGGGGTTAGAGGTGATCAGGCAGGCAGGTGAGCAGTTAGGAGCCAGCGGTCCTGGACTGCGAGAGGAATGTTTGACTGCCGGTTGTGAGATTGAACCTAAACCAGCAGTTGGACATCCCCCAAGGGGTCCCGGATTGGAGAAGGTGCATGCCTGGCTGAGGGACCCCTCCGTGCATGAATTTCGTGCACCGCACCTCTAGTTTATAATAATTTGTTTTAAAAATGTTCCCAGGAGGAAGATTTGTGCTCTGACCACCTCCATCACCTCCAAGTTCTCAAGCAATATCCTAAATTAGGGGTAGGGAATTTTTTTTTTTTTGCCAAAGGCCATTTTGATATTTATATCATTTGTGGGATATACAAATTTGGTCAAAAATTTAATTAACCTGTCAGACTGGCTATCATCAACAAATCAACAAACAACAAGTGCTGGAGAGGATGTGGAGAAAAAGGAACACTTGTGCACTGCTGGTGGGAATGCAGACTGGTGCAGCCACTATGGAAGACAGTATGGAGTTTCCTCAAAAAACAAAACATGGAACTCCCATTTGACCCTGTGATCCCACTTCTAGGAATATATCCCAAGAAACCAAAAACACCAATCAGAAAGGATATATGCACCCATATGTTCATAGCAGCACAATTCACCATAGCTAAGATCTGGAAACAGCCTAAGTGCCCATCAGTAGATGAATGGATTAGAAAACTGTGGTACATCTACACGATGGAATACTATGCTGCTGTAAAAAAGAAGGAACTCTTACAATTTGCAACGGCATGGATGGAGCTGGAGAGCATTATGCTAAGTGAAATAAGCCAGTCAATGAAGGAAAAATACCACATGATCTCACTCATTCATGGATAATAAAGACCATTACAAACTTTTGAACAATAATAGATACAGAGGCAGAGCTGCCTCAAACTGATTGTCAAACTGCAGTGTATATGAGCATAACCAATGGACATAAGACACTGGGGGGTAGGGGAAGCCAGGGGATTGTCAAGGGCGGGGGGAAAAAAGGACACATATATAATACCCTTTGTAATACTTTAAGCAATAAAAAAAAATTTAAAAAAAATTTAATTAACTCACCCCTAATGCTTTGGAAGGTCCAGACCAAATGATTTTGCAAACCGGACATTCCCCACCTCTGTTCTAAACCTTTAAGTATGTACCGGATACACCTATGATGCTTACATAAAAATAGAGATTCAGGGCCTCACACCAGATTATCGAATCAGAGATTCCAGGGTGGTAAACTAACCATGAAAAATGGCCAGGTAATTTTGCTGAACAATTGATACTAATTTTCTGTTGAGGCAATCAAAAACTGTTATATTTTTGGTAGCCTCATATGATGATGACTCAGATTCCAGATTTGGGGGATCACCCTTTGTTTAAAAAAATAAAAAAGAGATAATAAGAGCTTGAGGCCACAAATATCACTGTTTTTAGAAAAAAAAAGTAACAGCTGAGACAACTAAATGATCTTGCAGGCAAATATTTCTTTCCTCCCATCAGGAATTTAATTGGGTATATAGTTGGAGCTTGTCTTTGTCTAATCCATGTTGGACTTAGATTGGGTTCTAGTTCATTCTACTTGCTGAAAAATCAGAACATGAATAGTTTTAAATTGAATAGTTTTGACTTGAATAGTTTTGATTTCTTCTGTTACCTCTATCTTCTATCATTTGTCTCTTTAGAAGTAGGGTAATCCTTTCGTGTGTGTGTGTGTGTGTGTGTGTGTATGTGTGTTTCGTGTGTGTGTGTGTGTGTGTGTGTGTGTGTGTGTGTGTGTGTGACTGAGAACATCATTTCTTCAAGCTTTTTTGCTGTTGTTTTTGTATTGCTGAAGTCCAGGCTCTTCCAAGTCTTTGGGCCAGCTGAAAGTGCTATCGAAGGTCCCTAGAATGCTTTTGACACTGATTTTTGGTCACTTCATATTTGAAAACCTGAGCTCTGGAGTGTTCACGCTGTTATTTCATGTTTTAAGATGCATTGTCTTTACTGGACCAATGTTTCTCAGACATCTTACATTTTATTCATATCCCACATCCCTTATTTCTGTCACATACCACCTGTACAATAACTAATTTATAATTTTATTTAAACCAATTTCAAATTGACTCATTTTTCAAAGTTATTCTCACCTATTGAATATAAATTCATGAAAACACAGGTTTAATGTGCCTCTTATATGTTTAGTACATATTAGATAATTGCATCGTTGCTAACAATTTGTAAAAATTTATCTGTCAGTGCCCTGGCCAGGTGGCTCAGTTGGTTAGAGCATCGTTGCAGATATCAAAAGGTTACGGGTTCAATCCTGATCAGATCACATTCCTAGATTGTGTGTTCAGTCTCTGGCAGTGGTGCATATGGGAAGCAACCGATCAATGTTTCTCTCTCACTCCATGTTCCTGTCTCTCTCTCTCTCTCCTCCTTTCTCTCTTTCTAAATTTAGTTTTTAAAAAAGTCCTTGGGTGAGAATTTTTTTTATCTCTCTCTCTCTCTCTCCCCCTTCCTCTCTTTCTAAATTTAGTTTTGTTTAAAATCCTTGGGTGAGAATTTTTTTAAGTTTATCTGTCAGCTATCTAATATCATAATGCATACCACACCTGGAAAAGAAAGCACCCTTTGGAAAACACTGCCTGAAAGACTGCCAGGTCAGAAATTTGTTCTGAGGGAGCCTCCTCATCCCTTTAAGTTGTCAAACTTTGGAAAGGCTCTGGCCATGTGGTCCTATTTATCTTTCCTCTGACTTTCCATTCTGTATGCATTTTCCTAACACTGCAGCTCTACTCTTCAATGCTCAGATAACAGACGCTTTCTCCCAAGACTCGCTGGCTTTATTTGACTACCTTACCCTCCTTGGGCAGAGTTAAGTCCAGGGTCAGAGAAGCTTCCACCACCTTTTGGTCAGTGGTCTTCAACCTCCACTGTGCATGGAGGGCTTTCAAATAGCCTGAAAAGGGAACCCTCATGCACTGTTGTTGGTATTGAAGCCCTACCTCAGAATCATAAACCAGGATCACTTGGAATGGGGGCCAGACATCAGTATTTTTAAGGTATTCTGTATGCATTTTCCTAACACTGCAGCTCTACTCTCCAATGCTCAAATAACAGATGCTTCCTCCCAAGACTCGCTGGCTTTATTTGACCACCTTACCCTCCTTGGGCAGAATTAAGTCCAGGATCAGAGAAGCTTCCACCACCTTTTGGTCAATGGTCTTCAACCTCCACTGTACATGGAGGGCTTTCAAAACTCCTGATATTGAAGCCCTGCCTCAGAATCATAAACCAGGATCACTTGGAATGGGGTCCAGACATCAGTATTTTTAAAGCCCCCCAGGGGACTCCAGCATGTAGCCAAGTTGACAGCTGCTCCTTTAGAAAGACACATATCAGCAAGGCAAACCAAGAATCTGGCAAAGGCAGCATGTAACTAGAGTTAATTTAGCAGATCTTTGTTTTCTTGACATCTCCAGACACTACAATTTATAATTCCAACTCTGCATTGCACTGATGATTAGAGACATTGAGCATCTTCTCATATGTCCTCTTTGAAGAAGTATCTATTCAAGACTTTTACCCATTTTTTAATTGGATTGATTGTTTTTTGGTGTTGAGTTATAAAAGTTCTTCATAAATTTTGGATAGTAACTCCTTATCAAATGTATTGGTGAGTATGTTCTCTCATTCAGTGGGTTGTCTTTTCTTTTTGTTGATGGTTTTCTTTGTTGTGCAAAAACTTTTTAGTTTGATGTAGTCCCGTTTGTTTACTTTTTTCCTTTGTTTCCCTTGCCCAAGGAGATATATTGGAAAAAATATTGCTATGAGAAATGTCCAAGATTTTACTGCCTGTGTTTTCTTCTAAAATTTTTATAGTTTTGAGTCTAACATTTAAGTCTTTAATCTATTTTGACTTTATTGTATATCGTGTAAGAAGGTGGTCTAGCTTCATTTTTTCACATATCTATCCAATTTTACCAACACCATTTATTGAATAGACTATGAGATATCATTTCACACCTGTCAGAATGGCTATCATCAATAAATGTACAAAAAACAAATGTTGACGAAGATGTGGAGAAAAGGGAACCTTCATCCACTGTTGTTGGAAATGCAGATTGGTGCAGCCACTGTGGAAAGCAGTATGGAGTTACCTAAAAATATTTAAAATGGAACTGCCTAATGGCCCAGCAATCCTACTTCTGGAAATTTATCTAAAGAAACTCAAAACATTAATTCAAAAGAATATATGTACCCCTATGTTCATTGTAGTGTCATTTTACATTAGCCAACATATGGAAATAGCCCAAGTGCCCATCAGTAGATGAGTGAACAGAAAATCTGTGATACATTTACACAATGGAATACAACTAAGCTGTTAAAAAAGAAAGAAATTTTATGAAATCATGGACCTGGAGATCATTATGGCAAGTGAAATAAGCCAGTCAGAGAAAGACAAGTACCATCTGATTTCACTCATATATGGAATCTATTAAACCAACAAGAAAAACAGAGACAGACTGATAGAGAGCAGGCTAACAGCTCTCAGTGGGAGTTGGGGGGCTGGAGGGGATAGAGAGATTGACCAAAAAGAAAAAAGAGAGAAAAAACTCATGAACCTCATGTAGGAGATACAGTGGGGGAAGGTGGAGGAGGATAGGGGGGATAAATGGTGATAGAAGGAGATTTGACTTGGTCTGGTGAACCCACAATATAGTGTACAAATGGCATGCTGTAGAATTGTTCACCTGAAACCTGTATACTTTTGTTCACCAGTGCCACCCCAATAAATTAAATAAAAAGAAAAAATAAGAACATATAAATAAATAAAAATATAATTCCAATACTGTGATACCAAATTTGAAATTATGCTTTGACCAGTAGCTGTTAAAATTATCTACTTGCAAAATGTACTCTACTTGTGCCCTGGCCAGTATTTCTCGGTGGTTATAGCATCTACTCGCACACTGATGGGTCATGAGTTTGATTCCTGGTCAAGGTCATGTACTTGGGTTGCAGGTCCCATCCCCAACCCCAGTTGGGGAGCATGCAGGAGGCAACAAATCTCTCTGTCTCTCACACATTGATGTCTCTCTCTCTCTCTCTCTCTCTCTCTCTCTCTCTCTTTCTCTCTCTCGCTCTCTATCTCTCTCTACCTCCCTCTCTGCCTTTCTCCCTTCTGCTCTCTAAAAATCAATGGAAAAAAATATCCTTGTGAGGATTAACAACAACAAAAAAAGTATTCTACATGTTACTACTGCAATGGATAATCCATTTCTTAATATAGACTAATAAAAACTTGCAAAGTCAGGTTTCCCCATTTTTTGACATAGGCAAATAAAAGATTTGCAAAGTTAAGTTTCACTATATACACACACATTTATATACATATATACATTCAGACATTCATGAAGCAAGTCTTCAAATAACTCTAGTGATATGGAAAACACCATGGTAGTCAGCTCACGAAGGACTCATCTGGTGGACACATGTGGTGGACACATCAGCAATAGAAGCAGCCTAATAGTTTATATAGATTGCATGATTTGCTGCAAATTTTCATATATTCTGTGCTGCCTAAGCATTACTTGAATATCTCTTTAATGACTGTGGAATATTTAAATTGAGTAAAATGAGCACCAGATTATTTACAGTGTGCTGACCAATGATGCCCTCTTTACAAATAAATCTGTATTTCAATATCTATCTAAATGTATCTATACATCTATATTATTTATATATAGATATTTATATCATTCTCTCTTCCTCCCCATCCATCTCCCCCCAAAAAATAATGTGTTCCTAGAATTTAAAGGAAAAGGAAGGAAGGAAGAAAAGTTTTTTGGGGTTCATTTTACTAATAAAGAATGGTCCAGTGCAAAATTACCATGTGGGCCAGTCTAATTCTGGCATAGAGAAAACTATCCTATATAGTAAAAGCCTAATATGCAAATTGACCAAAGGGCAGAATGACCAGCAGAACGACCGGTCACTATGATGCACACTGACCACCAGGGCGCAGACACTCAATGCAAGAGCTTCCCCAAGCCCTCAGGCCCCCGGCCAGCCAAGGCGGGTTTGAGCGGAGGGGCCCCCCGATTGCCCCACTGGTCGCACCACAGAGGGAGGTGACCCATGGCGGTGGCAGGGGGTGGGGCCAGTGAGCAGGCAGCATCAGAATGGCCAAGGTGGGTGCCAGCAGGGACGCCCTGATCGCCCCACCAGTTGCCCCACAGATCGACCCTGATCGCCAGCCTGGCCTAGGAACCCTACCCATACATGAATTTCGTACACTGGGCCTCTAGTTTGTAATATTTAGCTATCAGGTCCAACAATGTGGAGTGATAAAGGAAAAGGGAGTGGTGGTACTCTGACCAGTGGTGCAGGCTGCATGACGGTGAGGCTGGAGGGCCCCTCAGGACCTAAGGACCGTGCTGCAGTCGTCCCAGCTGGTCTCTATGACTAGACACTCAGCTGATCATGTCTATCTATGTATTTACATTATACAGTCCAACACCTGAATACATGTAATTTTAAAATATTATGTTTAAGAACCCTTCAAAAGTGTAAAAGTTAACATATGCTCACACAGCTGGTGAAACAATGTGAAGTGGCTAATGGAAAAAGTGACTGCGCTCCCTCTAGCCATCCTTCATCCCGTCTGCACATCCCACCCTCCATGGGGTAAGGAGTCAGAATGCTTCATTCAAACACTGGATTCACCAGTTTCCCTCTTGGTGACTGTGGAAAAGGTGACTTCATCTCCATCAGTCTGTTTCCTTACCTTCATAACAGGGATAAATTATAGCACTGATCTCACATTTTGTTTGTTTGTTTATAAATAAGAAATTCTTAGACCAGGTCCTGGCATAGAGTCATCAAAATATGTTAGCTATTATTATGTCTATATTATATCAGGAATTGTACACCTGAATCCTACATAATTTTATTAACCAATGTTACCCCCAATAAATTCAGATTAAAAATAAATTAATTTTTAAAATTCCAGAAATAAACAATCCATACGTTTTAAATTTCATGCCATGCTGAGTAGCATGATGAAATCTCGTGCTGTCCCTCTCCATCTTATCTGGGATGTGAATCATCCTTTGTCCAGAGTCTCCATGCTGTTTACTCTACCCACCCGTTAGTCACTTAGTAGCCCTCTAGGTTATCATATTGGCTACCAGAGAGAAAGAGAGAGACCACATTCACATTTCTTACAGTATATTGTTCTATTTTATTATTAGTTATTATTGTTCATTCTTATTGTACCTAATTTATAAATTAAACTATCAGATATAGTTTGAGGATTAACAACAGTGCTATATGAAGAAATATAGCATATATAGGGTCTGGAACTATCTGCACTTTCAGACATCCATTGGGGGTCTTGGCACGTATCCTCCACAAATAAGTGAGGGGCTACTCTACTACATAGCAATCAGAATGAATTAACTACTACATATTAACACACAAAAGAATCTCACAAATGAAATACTGAGCAAAAGGAGTAAGGCCAAATGAGGATTTCCCTTATGATTCCAATTTTAGTTAATGCTGATATAGGTCAGGATGTAGGTTACCCTTGCGGTATAGTGGCCTTGAGCAAATATTAAATGAAAACTTCCAGAAATAAACAATTCATACATTTACAATTATACACCATTCTGAGTATCATGATGAAATCCCACCTGTCCCATCCCAGGAGGTGAAATCATCCCTTTGTCCAATGTATCCACACTGTACACAACACCTGCCCATGACTCACTCAGTAGCAATCTCAGTTACCTGAATGACTGTTGTGGTATTGCAGTGCTTGTGTTCAAGTAACCTTTATTTTACTTAATAGTGGTCCAATGCCACTTACATAACTTTTATTGCAGTTTATTGTTATAGTTGTTCTATGTTATTATTGTTGTTGTTAATCTCTTACTGTGTAATTTATAAATTAAAGTGAAGTCTATATGTATAGATAAAAACAGTATATATAGGGGTTGGTGCTATCTGTGATTTCAGACATCCATTGTGGGACTTGGAATGTATCCCCTGAAGATAAGGGGGGATTACTGTAAAAAAATGATATAGTCACTATAAAGGACTTAACACAGTGCTTAGCATACCTTCAAAAATTGCTTGTGGTTAATATTACTATATTTCATTGAATTTAAGATACCAGGAATTGCAAAATGCACCATCCTATGTAATAAAAGGTTAATATGCAAATCGGCCGAACGGTAGAACGACCCGACCAGTCGCTTGACATGCACTGACCACCAAGGGGCAGACACTCAACACAGGAGCTGCCCCCTGGTGGTTAGTGTGCTCCCACAGGGGGAGCGCCGCTCAGCCAGAAGCTGGGCTCATGGCTGGCAAGCGCGGCGGTGGTGGCAGGAACCTCTCCTGCCTCCACGTCAGCTCTAAGAATGTCTGACTGCTGGCTTAGGCCCGCTCCCTGCGGGGAGTGGGCCTGAGCCAGCAGTCAGACATCCCCTAAGGGCTCCTGGACTGCGAGAGGGTGCAGACCAGGCTGAGGGAACCCCCCCACCCCGAGTGCACAAATTTCATTTGCCGGGCCTCCAGTTATTTTATAAATCATTGAGTGCACGACTTTCATTCACAGGGACTCTAGTTATTGAGAAAGAGAAATCATTGAGAAAGAGAAAAAAATGTTGCCAACTAAAACCACTCTATTGATTTATCAGTTTGAATTTTTAGTTTACTTTGTAAAAGGGTTCTTTTGGATTTATTGAGTCAAAGCTGGTTATCATATGTCATTCTTTAGGAATATATAAAAAGTAAAAATATAAGTTCTTACTAGAATGTCTTCCCATTCAGTGTCTCACTGTTCTGAATCACTCTTGGAGCCAGAATCCCCTAAAACTCCGTTTTGAGCACCTGGGTAGGCATTAGCAATGATGTGAGGATGTCCACCTGGAAGTTGTGTGTTACTTTGCTATCTATACTGCTAGCCATATAAATCTGATTTAATATCTGCATTGAAAACAACACTATGAATACTTTCCACCATCCCTCAGGAACACAAGGAGTGATAACTAAAATGCACTGTGGCTGAAACCGGTTTGGCTCAGTGGATAGAGCGTCGGCCTGCGGACTGAAAGGTCCCAGGTTCGATTCCGGTCAAGGGCATGTACCTGGGTTGCGGGCACATCCCCAGTAGGAGATGTGCAGGAGGCAGCTGATCGATGTTTCTCTCTCATCGATGTTTCTAGCTCTCTGTCCCTCTCCCTTCCTCTCTGTGAAAAATCAATAAAATATATTTAAAAAAATAAATAAATAAAATAAAATAAAATGCACTGTGGAGTGCTTGAAGTTTCTTGGGAAAAAAGATACTGTTGGGGTCCAGGTGATGTTACTGGGCCAGCTCTCCCTCCTGGAGCTGCTCTGGAAATTCATACACTCAGGTGTAGACCATACTCATGGCTCCATCCCTGAAGCCAGACCCTCCCCAGCTCTGACATGGAACAGGAGTTACTATCACATGTCAAGTAACTGTGCAGGTATAATTTTATAATGGTCCTGTTTCTGTTATAATTCTCTGTGCCCTGAATTATTTGTTCTTGCTGTGACCCCTAGTGATTCAAACATAAGTCCTTATTATGATTAAAAGTCTACTGTAGCAATTCCTTTTGCTTCTATTATTTGAAAATTTTCCTTTCTCTGCTTACTGAAATGATAATTAAAGCTGAAGAGAGTAAAAGTGGTCAAATATGTGGTGGCAGGAGGGTAGACTTTGGGTGGTGAGCACACAGTATGATGTATTATAGAATTGTACACTTGAAACTGATATAATGTTATTAACCAATGTTGCCCCAATAAACTTAATAAATTTTAAATTATTCTCACCAAGCTGGCCAGCATGGCTCAGTGGTAGAGCATTGACCTATGAACCAGGAGGTTCAATTCCCAGTCAGGGCACATGCCCCAATTGCAGGCTCAATCCCCGGTGTGGGGCGTTCAGGAGGCAGCCAATCAATGATTCTGTCATCGTTGATGTTCCTATCTATCTCTCCCTCTCCCTTCCTCTCTGAAATCAATAAAAATATGTTAAAAAAAAAACTTTTAAAAAATATGCCCCACCAACTTCCACAAGGGAGAATAAGAGCCAATAAGCTCTATTTCACATGCCAGAGGACAACTCCTGCCTGACTCGCAAACAACTCAACCCAACAAGCTGCTTCTCTGGTGTTCCCTTCCTTGAGCCAGACACATAGCTTCTCATAAGACACTGTAAAGACTGCTCTTACAAGGACAACATTCAGGGAGCTCCAAAGTCACACTGCAGTGGCCCTCGCTGGTTCTGAGTAACTGGAGTGTGAAGGGCAGTCGGATTTAATGAAGTTCTGAATTACAAGAGATTGGCGGTGTGCAGTCAATATTGCTTTGTGGTTGTGAGGACAGGCTCTGAAGAGATTTCACTGGGCTCAGAAGTGGCAGTGGGACCTTGTGCAACAATTTCTCTAAAGCCTCCGTTTCACCATCTGAAGTATGGGGATTACCATAGTACTAACCTATGGTGTTATTGTGAGCATAATATCTGCCATATTAAGAGTGAAATAAAGGTGGACCACCATGACCATTACTGGTTTCATTATTCCACTATAACTGCCACTACATAGACATGCAGCAAGGGGAGAATAATGACAGCAGATAGGACAACTGAACTCTCATTCTGTACCTGCTTATGACTGAGCACATCTCCTGGCTTCTCTGGTATTTCTTTTACTGAAGCAAAATCATGGTAAACTATGAGTTTAAGAATATACAAATAAAGCATTCAACACAATAACCCTTTGTGGTAGAAGTGGAATCTCAAAAACACTAGATTCAAACTTCATTTCCATGATTTTAAATCTGTACAATAAAAAAAATGATCCAAATGAAAGACTTTCAAGTCCACACATAAAACAGCCTTGGGTGTCAGCAAATAAAATAATGTGAATTTACTGAGTGCCTACTGAGGGTCTTGTTCTGTGCTAAGTATGATTTATTCATTATTTCATTTAGCACATCCCTTATATGTGCCAGGCTCTCTTCCAGGCTGGGGAGACAGAGAGTTGAACAAAATAGACAAGGTCCCTGATCTTGTGAAGATGTTTATTGGTGAAGAAAGATAATTTAAAAAAAATAGATAAATGAACAAGGTAATTTCAGATGGTGAAAAATGTGTAGGAAATAAATCAGAGTAACATTTTGAATTTGGGATGTTGGTAACTACCCACAGCAACCCTAATGAGGAACCTATGAGTATTATTATTTTTTAATGCTTAGGAAATCAATGCTCAGGGTAACTAATAAATTTGACCAATTTTTACAGCTAATAATGGTTCAGACAGGATTGGAATCCAACATCTTACCCACTACACAAACTGCCTATGTAATAATGAGGTTTTTCTTATTTAACTGTCATAGCTCACACAGAGTTATACACCAGGTTAAACCATATGAATTATATCAAATTCCAAAGCTGTTAATTCTGAATTAATGAGGTTAAACCAAGTGAAGGCCAGACACAAGCAGACTCCAGGGTCTCAGAGCAGCTGGGGTCAGCAACTATGTTTGTCACATAAAATCCAGTTGCCATTTCCAAGACAAATATTCAGCTTCTGTTGTAAAAATCAAAGAAGACTGAACTTATTTGGGAAAAAAATAAAATTCAGAATAAACACTTCCTTCAAATTCAATTTTGTTATTTCTGCCTTTTGGTCTGGAGGTAAAATTGTTCTGGGGAAAAATATTATTTTTCCTGGAAGGAGAGGAAGACTTAAATCTTTTCTGGAGGAGGAAGTGGAGGAATATACAGATTTTTCAAGAAGGGAACCCAAAGGAGGTCAAAGGAAGGGAAAGAGCCCTAACCGGTTTGGCTCAGTGGATAGAGCGTCGGCCTGTGGACTGAAAGGTTCCAGGTTCAATTCCGGTCAAGGGCATGTACCTTGGTTGTGGGCACATCCCCGGTGGGGGGTGTGCAGGAGGCAGCTGATTGATGTTTCTCTCTCATCGATGTTTCTAACTCTCTATCCCTCTCCCTTCCTCTCTGTAAAAAAATCAATAAAATATATTTTTTTAAAAAAAAGGAAGGGAAAGAGAGGGATCTAGGATTGTCAATCCATTAACATGGGAACAGCAGTTTGTGGAACAGAATCTTATAGGAGGAGGCAAGAATCAATGACCCACACCATATCAGGGAAAGCAAATACCGTATTTTTCCACGTATAAGACGCTATTTTTTTCTAAAATCTTTAGACTGAAAATTGAGGGCGTCTTATACATGAAATCAGCCTAGAAGGAGCCACTTGGGTGCATAGCTGCCTATTGTTACTGACATCAGCTGATGCCGTAATTGGAAGTGGAGGTGGAGAGTGTGCAGATGTAACAGGAACTGGAGCATTCTGAGCCCATAAAGATGTCAAAAAATAAAAAGGTAAATACCAGTAAGTGATTGTCTTACTCTGAAAAATTCAAACTAAATGTGATCAGCTATGCAAAAGAGCATGGAAATAAAGCTGCAAAGAGACAATTTGGACCTCCTCCCACTGAGTGTATGATCAGACAGTAGAGAAAACAGGAAGAACAACTCCTTAAGATGCCAAAAAAGAAGGCCTTAAGAGGAAAATCAGCAAAATGTTTAAAATATTGATTTATTAATTTGGGGTTGGAAAAGTGGGGGGTGTCTTATTCATGGGGGCGTCTTATACACAGAAAAATACAGGTATACCATCTAGGATTGTCAATCCATTAACATGAGAACAGCAGCTCATGGGACAGTCTTATAGGAAGAGGCATATCTGCAAGAACGAATAACCCACAACATATCAGGGAAAGCAAATATACCTGAACAGGTGCACAGAGACACTGATGTTCCTAAAGTCACTAGTATTTAATCTCTTAATGGACAGGTGAAATTATCATAAAGTATATATCTGATAATATTCCATGAAAAAGAATGGAAACATTATGGTTTCCAAGGGTCTGAAGGCAATCATTAAACAGAATTCTAAGTATGCCACTTTCTTAAGAATTCATGAACATCCAACCTCAAACAAATTGATAAGTGTATACTGTTCAAATAAAACATAGACTGGCAGATAAGACTAGAAATAATACAAACAAAGGTATTGGACATCACTTAAACTAAATAAGAGCCAAAATAACAGTAATTACTAAAAGTATTTTTCCTGTCCAAAAGTTGACCTGACCTAACAAAACATGAAATTATACAGGGAACATGATACCAAATTACTTAAATCACGAGAAATCATACTCTGCATGGGAAAGCCAAAGAAGGACAATATTAGAAGTTGAGAGATTGGACGTATGCTTTTCATGTTAGTTTGGTATGACAGTATGTCCCCACTGACCCACATAAGTTCATTCCCAGAGAAACATTTAGGTGGCAATTATCACTGATTTTCCTCCCATTACATGAGGTTCTAAATATGCTAATGATTTTTCATTTTAATTTCATGCTAAATCAGTATGTCCACACAAATCTATTTCCTACCAAGGTTCCAAAATAGAAGCAGCCGTACAATGGCAAAATTAGGACACAAAGATAAAAAGTGACGATCATAAGAGGATGATGAAAAAGAATCTATGTATAGTGTCTTTGGAAGCTGCTAATTCATTCCTAGGAAAAATAGGTATTTTCACATACAAACAGTCCAATAAATTAGGGTTGCCAAAACTATGTGGCCAGAGAAATTTCACTGGCCCAGAAAACTTGGTAGAGAATACTATAATTACATCAGGCAATTTTACTATTATCCACTCTAAGAAAAAAAAAAATTCATGACTACATCTATTGCTCCTGCTTGTGATAATCTGTGTGAATCTTCTCTCCCACTCTTGTCCTCCAGGTGATTTGAGAGAAAGTTAAGTCCACTCTGACTATGACACCAGGAAGGGGTTTGGACTCAAAGAGCAATAAGAACATTCACCAGGCTAGACTACTAAGACAAGGAATGGGCACTGTCATGTGACCCATAAAAGTAATACCTGAGCTACTGAAATTCATTCCTAAGACTTTTGTTGGAATTCTTGAATCCCTGAGTATTTTCTACTGTATTTTGAAATCAGTAGGATATAAACCTAGAGTGGCAGAGTGAGGGGGTGGTGAGGAAGGACATCTGTCCAGAAAAGTATAAGAACCTTTCTGAAAATGAAGCCCACAGAGAAATATGTAGAGCTGAGACATATGGAAGAAATGGCACCATGATAACATTTTTGAGCTCCTGATACAGTTGTATTTCTGGACTTTTTAGCTCAACAGGTCAATAAATTCCTAGTTTTCTTGTATACTTCAAGTTGGATCTCTTCAAGTTTAGTCTCTTTCAAGCAAAAGAATCCCATTGAAGACACTCACTCTCCACTTTCCAAAGCATCTGGCTACAAATACAACTTTAGCTTACAGAATACACTCAGTATATCCTCTTCCTAATGCCAACTGTCATGAAAATGAACCAAGAGGTATAAATCAGAAGAAGAAAAGCTTACTTTCTTTAAATTCAAATTTCCCTTAAGTACAGAAGGCACGCTTATTTTATATTCTAATTAAATTAGGCCAAATTTCTTTTTCAGTACTTAGACTTTAATTTGCAGCCATGGTTTTATTAATATAAACTGATGGAAGTACCTGGAAATGCTAGGGTCTCTAATCGACTGACTCAGTCTCTCTAAATCTCTGCAGAGAAAATTTCATACCTTCTCTACTCTCCTTAAAAATGCCCATCATCATTGCAGGAACACTACAACCTTCCTCCTCAAAGTAAACAGATGACTTTGCCTCCTTCTTTAAAGATAAAATGAAAAGGCTTCAGACAAAAACTTTTAGGTTCCCACCACCAATTTTTCCTGAATCCATCCCATCCTCTCCTTTACTCTTGTTCCAGAACAGGCTCCTGCCTATTCTTCCATGTTTCTGTCCTCTGGGTTCATCTCTGCATGATTATCAATCATCAGTTCTCTCAACTACACATTCCATCTCCTTCTCATAACTGCATCCTTCCCATCAACTTTTTAAACATGCCCAAGCACATCCACCTATATATATAAAAGCCTAAGCAACCGGCCGACCAGCCAGTAGCTATGATGCACGCTGACCACCAGGAGGCAGATGCCCAATGCAGGAGCTGCCAATCTGCGGTGACTTGGCAGCTGCGGTTCTTGGATGACACACCCGGAACCAGAGAGGAGGGAGCCCAATTCCGGGGTGCATCACCCAAGAACTGCCCTCTTGCAATCCAGGACCCCTCGGGGAATGTCAGAGAGCCGGGTTCGGCCCAATTCCCACAGGCCAGGCCGAGGGACCCCACTGGCACACGAATCCGTGCACTGGGCCTCTAGACTTTATATAAAATTCTCTCCCCCTGACCAAACATCCTATTTCAGTTATACCTTCTATTCTTAACTCTTTCAGTCCTTCACACCAAAATTCTTGAAAGAATTATCTTCACTCAGTGTTTCCACTCATGCACCTTCTGTTCACCATCTCTACATCCTGAAAGGAGAAATGAAGGCAATGTGTACCTCTATGGGGTTACTGTTTGGATAAGGGACATACACAGATAAAATAATTTATACAGAGGCTAACACACAGTTAAATCTCAGAGAATTATCTTCACTCAGTGTTTCCACTCATGCACCTTCTGTTCACCATCTCCACATCCTGAAAGGAGAAATGAAGGCAATGTGTACATCTATGGGGTTACTTTTTGGATAAGGGACACACACAGATAAAATAATTTATACAGAGGCTAACACAGTTAAGTCTCAGCAAGTTCCAGCATTATTATTCACTCATTTATTTAGTAAAGATTTATTGAGCAACTCAGTGAAGGGCATCATGTGAGATGTTTTATTATAAATACATAAAATCTAGCTTCTTCTCTCAAGCCTCTGACAGTCAGGAGGGAGAAGGAGAAAAGATAACACAGCATGGTGATCCATTTCACAAAGTTTGGACCGAATCATGACAATGCAAGCAGAATCAGTGCAGAAGGCCATTCAGGCTGTGGACTATAGCATTCCAGAAGGCAACATTCTCATGGACCAGATTATAAATCATCAGTTCTCTCAACTACACAATGTGAATGATGTTCTTTGAAGTTTTACAATACTTAGGTCCTGAATATAAAAGAATTGAATAGTGAGCCCTGAAGTCCTGACTAAGGAAGAGCAAAACTATAACTCTCAGGTTCAACAATTAGAGCAATCAAGATGGTAAAAAAAAAAAAAAAAGGGTTCAGTGTTGATGATTCAAAGACACTCAAGACCACTCTTATTCTGACTCTAATAGCTCTTCCCAAATTTCTTCTCTTCATTCCTTTAGGAACACCAGAAATTTTGAAAGGATTCTCTACACCTTTCTGGCATTCCAGGTGGGAAACTCCAGCATCCAAGGTGTTGTCTGGTATGGAAAATCCAAGGTTTGTCTAGAGGGCTCCTTGCAATATCAATAATGATGCCTTTCTTAAACCCATATCTCAAATGTTAGGCTTATTTTTTAAGAGCACAATGATTTGGGGCCTGCTAAAGCTAAATAACTTACTGGCAATCTTGATATGACCTCCTCCGCTTTGTATCCCCTTCTTGCTCCACAATTCTTTGAAACAGATGGCCAATTTTAAAACACTTTCCCTACTATCCTACTCATACATTCTCATCAAGTGAACCATCTGGGTTATTTTTTAAATCTCACTACAGGCTGCTAACTGCCTGTCCAATATCCATTCCTCACTTCTTGCTGATCAAGTACATTTTGACACCCAATGTTAAAATTCACTAACATTTACTGTATTCACAGATATAAATATAACTAAGACTTGTGTCTCTGCTCTCATCAGACATATTATGCACTCTTTTTTCTCCATTGAAAACTATTTTTAGTTTGGGGTTTCTAGCAGGCTTAGACTCATTAAAATCATTTTTATTATCTATGCCAATAGATATAACTTTTATTATGTTTTCTCCAACTTTCCCTACTTTCTAGTATCTACACCTAAAAATGATCATAGCAGGAGCCACATTACAGTAAGTGCTCACTTAACATCCTATGTAATAAAGAGGTGATATGCAAATTGACCATTACACCCTCACACAAGATGGCCACCGGCCAGCAGGGGAGGGCAGTTGTGGGCAATCAGGCCAGCAGGGGAGGGTAGTTAGGGGCAACCAGGCCAGCAGGGGAGGCAGTTAGGGGTGACCAGGACAGCAGGGGAGGGACCATGCCTGCAGGGGAGGGCAGTTGGGGGGACCAGGCCAGCAGGGGAGGGCAGTTGGGGGCAATCGGGTTGGCAGCGGAGCAGTTAGGCATCGATCAGGCTGGCAGGGGAGTGGTTTGGGGGTGATCAGGCTGGCAGGCAGAAGCGGTTGGGGCAATAAGGCAGGCAGGCAGGCGGAGTGATTGGAAGCCAGCAGTTCCAGATTGTGAGAGAGATGTTGGACTGCCGGTTTAGGGATCGGGCCTAAACCGGCAGTCGGACATCCCCTGAGGGTTCCCAGATTGGAGAGGGTGCAGGCTGGGCTGAGGGAGCCCCCCCCCCTCCCCAGTGTACAAATTTCGTGCACTGGGCCTCTAGTCATCGATATGTTTTTGGAAACTCTAACTTAAGTGTAATAATGAAACCAATTTTATCATAGGCAAATTAATATAAACAAGAGTTAAGTTCCTACAACATATTTACGGTCACAAAACCGTCACCAAACTTCTAAAAAAGAATCAAAACATTTGTAATTTAAACACTGAAATAAATGGAGCTATACGGACACTTAAGAAGCAAAAGTAATAAAATCAAGTAAGATCATTATTTTCCAACCTGCAGATTGTAGTTCAGAGTGGTAGGTGGCCAGTGATTGGAGCCTAACTCAGCAGCTTAGCTCACAAGATGGGACCACCCTGGACAGGAAGCCTTCCATTGCAGGGGGCACTCATGCACACACCCACACTCACTCAGACTGGGACAATTTAGACATACCAATTCACCTCAGGTGCATCTTTGAGATGTGGGAGGACATACCAATCCACCTCACGTGCATCTTTGAGATGCGGGAGGAACTCAGGGTCCCCAGAGGAAACCAAAACAGACAGTGGCCCCAGATGGGAATCGATCTTTTTCCTAATCAATATTATAATGAAACACTATTAAATGAAATGATGATATTCAAAGGACTGCTGTATTTGGGACACAGAGTTCCATTAATGCCTTGGAGGAGATGGCGTACCAACTGGCTCACCAGTACCCTAAAAGCATGAAATTGCATCACATGGGCAAATGACTTACTCCTGGGGAATATTTTATCCTTTCTGTTTCATCACAAGGTCAATTGTAGCCTTACTTCTGTCCTATTTTTCAACATTAGCTGCATTTAACAGCTGCATCCTTAATTATCTAAGGCTCCAGTTCAGCACCTGCGGTTATATTATCTTATTCATTTGGAAATGACTTTGAGTGCAACTTACTCAGGCTCAATGCCCTTTTACCCATTGGACACAGGGTGTCCTTATCTACACTAACATAGGGTCCAGTTAATGCACGCAGTTATTTAGCAAAAGTTGGGATTTTTTGCAACTTCTGAAGAGTTTTGCAGGAACATGCTAAGGGAACGACAGTTATGGATATAGCAAGCCCCGTTAGTGTCCGCCCAGATGTTTACTGACTTCCAACTGCCAGTATCGAGTCAAAAAGTTTGCCCACCCCTGCTCTAAGGGAACAACAGTTATGGATATAGCAAGCCCCGTTAGTGTCCACCCAGATGTTTACTGACTTCCAACTGCCAGTGTACAGTTACTCAACATCTCCACTGCAAGTAGACAGCCACTGGAATCTCTAATGTCCAAACTAAACTGCTGATTTACCCCCTAGAAACTTACTTTTCCCAATATCTTCCCTTTCTTAGCTGAAGGTAATTTCACTCTTCTAGTTGCTCAGGCCAAAAAGCTTGGAGTGAGCCTGGACTCACTATCACGATCTCTCTCTCTCTCTCTCTCTCTCTCTCTCTCTCATAACCCATACCCAATCCTAAAAAAACACTACCTTAAAAATATATGAGAACTGTGCCACTACTCACCACATTCACTGCTACAAGCCTGGTAAAATCATTCTCTCTCTCTCTCTCTCTCTCTCTCATCATCATCATTATCATCATCACCATCATCATCTCTTATCTGAATTATTGCAATGTCTTCCTGATCAGTCTCCTGCTTTCATACTTTCCCCTTCTTAATAGAGAAGCTAAAGTGACTCCTAGGAACTATGTCAGATCCTGTCCTCTTCTCAAATCTCTCCCCCTTGCTCAGAGAAGAGGCCAAGGTGTTAATTTCTGTCTACTGGTTCTGACTGACCACTCACCCCCCTGACCTTGCCTCCTTCTGCAGCCCCTTCATTCACTTTGCTCCTTGCACTTCCTCAAATAGCCAGGTGTTCTACCTTGAAGCCTTTGCACTGGGTTCTCTGCCTGTGAAGCTCTCTCATTGCTATCACAGGGTATTTCTACACAGGTAGTTCCCTTCCCTCCTTCAAATACCACCTTCTTAGTGAGGCATATCCTGACCACTCCCCTCCCTATTTCAAACTGAACTTTTCCTGCCATCATCTCAGCACTTCCGATCTCCCTGATGAGCCACTGTACTTTTACAAAGTACAGATCACCTTCTTACATTCTATATATTTACTTATTATGTTTATTATTTATTATCTGTCTCTCCTTGCATAGGAGAGGTTTTTATCTATGTTTTTCGATGTGCCTCCACATGAGTAAGTGCCAACCCAAACAAACAACACAGTAGTGCCCAGTGAATGTCTGTTGAATGAACGATTACTTGGGAATGCTCATTGTAATATGTTTCCTATTTTTCTTATCTGGCCTATCAAAGGACAAAGCAAAAGCAAGCAGATACCACCCTAGTAGACAGATCCAATTATCTTAATTTTAATCTTACCAGTTAAGTGATTTACTTAGAACCAAAAGATTTTCTGTTTTACAGTGAGATCTATAGTCATTGCATACCCTGGTATGTGCAGAGGAAAAAAAAACAAAACAGCTCCCTTCACTGGGTGGGCTGTACTCCGTGTTTCAAATAAAACTGAGGTCTGAAAAAAAGGGGGGGAGGGGGAACCACTTCCTAAGATCTCTCACTCTTCTAGCTCAAGAAATAAAAACTCTAGGGACAACTCTGGAATTTTCTATCTCATTTGTTTTTCATTAATTTTAGTAAGGTACAGTGATATCATTATTCTCAGTCGCCCTGGGTGACTCCAATATTGATTTTGCGATTTTGCCAGCCATTCTATAGAATGCATGTCATTATAAGGTTCTACTTCACTTCTGTGGGCATATTTGCATTCTGAATGTTTTATACTTTCCAGATGATAATGTCATATGAAATATGATAGCATACTTTTCAGTTCTAATCATTTCTACCTCCAGCAAACTCAAGACCCTTTGGTTTCTTATTCTATTTCAGTTTAATTCAAATGTAACACAAGAGGAAATTCTTCATAATCATATAATGTTGAAAAAATAATTTAAAAGTTTAGTTACTGAAGCCAAACTATGAAAATATTCTCACCGAATATTCCCAAACTCTATATTTTAAATTATTTATTATATTTAAACATACTGACTCATTTTCAGAAAATGGTAAATTAAGAAGGAACAATATATAAGAATAAAATGATCCAAAACTAAAGAGCAAGCCTCTCCTCTAATGTAGAGGTTACAAATTGAAAAGACTTCAAGGACTAAGAGGGTAACATAAACATGTAAAATGGGCCAATGATAGACAGCAGGGAGTGGTGTGGATTGTGGCAAAGTGAAACTCCATTACCTGCTTATGGTGGCAGCAGCAGCTACTTACCCAAAGTGGATGGTTGTCATGAGGAAACGTGGTCAGTGTTGTCAAATTTTTATTTGTGTATATGATTTTTTTAAAGAGATGTCCACAATCTGGATTTTTAAGGGAAATTTCACACCCTGCATGGCAAACAGAACACATCCAGGCCACAAGACTGGAAACTCTAATTAGCATCGTCAAATGTTAGTACCTACTAAAACTCAGTGTTCTACACCTTCCAGTTTCGACAAGATATCTTGACTATATTTCATAGATAGTAGGAGTCTCTCCAGTTGTTGTTACTTGATTCCTGGTTGTTAGCTGAGTCTAGATGGCAAGTGTTTCTTTCAACCAGTATAGACGGCTAATATGCCGATACAGGTACCCACCTCAGGAATCAAAGCTAAAGAAAACACAGTAACGTCTTTCATAGAATCTATAAATTGCCTTTAAAAGGATCCTCCCAGTTATCATCCTAGAATCTTCTCTCTGAGAAGCCTGCCAAAATTCATATGACCAAAAGCCTGAAGAGACCCTGGGTCCTACACTGGGGGACCCCTTTCTTAAACCACTTACTTTTATTCATTTCCCTCCCGAGCCTTCCCACTTTTTTGTTTTGTTTTTTCATTTTTTAGAGCATCTGTTACTACGGAAGCAAGGGTGCCAAAGACTTGAACAGAACTGAATAAAACCCCAACTTCAGGATAAAACTCAGCTGATGTTCAAGCAAGGGTCACTCCACCAACCAAGCACATTCATATCAGGTGTGGGACAACAGAGCACCAGGTGTAAGTTGCATCTAGTAATCAACTATGTATTCTTAAAGTTTTTTTAAGAAGCTCAGTCTATATACTCTATTTTTTGAAAACTTGCTCTGAGCTTATAGTTTGCATCATTACTTTCTCTCTTTTTAGTGTACTTAGAATAGCTACATTATACCCTTATCTAATATTTAGATTTTTTTCTCTAACCAGGAACAGAGAGCATTCATTTTTCCCTGCCATGTCTTTCCTTGTATAATATAGAAAATGAACATTGGTGTGCAACTTATTTTCTAAGGAAATAGGTTAGATCACTGATAATTCCCATTCCAGAATTTTAAACTATGGCCTTTCCCTTTGACATCTGGGCTCATTTTCTTTAAATTTTTATTCATGATTAGATAGTGAGAGAGAGACATCGATTTGTTGTTCCATTATTTATGCATTCATTGGTTGATTTTTGTATTTGCCCTGAACTGGAATCAAACCCACAACCTTGGTTTTTCAAAATGATGCTCTAACCGACGGAGCTACCTGGCTAGAGATGGGCTCATTTTTAGCTTAGGTAACATCCATTCATCCACAAACATTCATTAAAGACCTGACATGTGTATGCATAAAGCTAGGTACTGGGAACACAAAGACCAAGATACAAGATACTTGCTGTAGAAGAAGGGAGTCTAGTACAAGAAGGGAGTTAAATAAGAAACATCTACCAAACACTGTGATGAATGCTTTAAGATGGATAACCCAGAACCATGAAGAATATTTTTTTGGGGGGAGAGATGGTATCTGGGTAGGAACTTTTCAATGAGAGGGTGATAATCAGATGATCAGATGTTCATTTTGGGGTTGGAATGAAGACAAAGAGAACAGGTGGTAAGTTGACACAAGGTCTAATTGAGAGATGCTAAGAGGAATGCAGTGGGTACATGGGAGGGCACATGTGAGAAAGTTTTAAGTTGATGAGATTTAGGGAGCTCGTGGCTGTGAGGACAAGGGAGAGTGGAGTCTACCTGGAGCAGTAAGAAAATAGGACACAATTTGGAGGTAGCTCTTATCTTAAAAACTCTCAGAAAGTGTAAAACAAACTACTACTTAACTCAGGTTATGAACAGCTATGATTCAAATAGTATTGGAAAATTCTGTTTTCTATTTGTTTCCATGTCTCTAAAATCTAGAGAAGCAACAATATTGTTCTAAAAACCATACAGATGAGGATCGCTCTACATTCAGTTTCTGTAAGGTGTATTTTTTTTTCTTTATCCCCCTCTTCCATCAGTGTTTATATATTTAGAGATTAAGTCATACCCACATAGTAACTGTTCTTACTTTGGGGGAAGAATCTCTCTTTTAAATAAATGAAGCATACATTTCTACTCTTCTCTTCCAGGAAGTTCTCTCCCTGGGTCAGTAAATTGCAGTGGAGCTAAATCAGGAAAGGGAGCAACTCAGTTGACAGTAAGAACAATTAGCTAGAAAGTCAGTGTTTTATGCACATCCATTTGGGTAAATCAAATGACCATGCTTAGAAGAAAGGGATCAAGTTCCACCCAGAAAATAACTAAGAGTTTCTAAAATAGTGTGTCAACCTTGAATGTGAATTTGAATTGAAAAGTGAGGCTAACAGCTTTTGAATCTATCTATTATAGATCTTATATTTGGGACCTAATGTGTGAGTGAGCTCTTGCCCCCCCCCACCCCCTAATGTGTTATATGAGTGATGGAACCAATAATGTTTGCATAAAATCATCCTGACAATGGAGTAATGGAGGCCTGGGGGATGAAACCGTGCTTTAAGGAAAAACAAAGATACCCTCCGTTGCCAATTTACCTTCATCCCCAATGGCACAGATGGCAATGCCTTTGAAAACTGGCAGAAGCATTCCTATAACTGACATCTGTTTTAAAGAGAAAGTTAAATTTGTTTCTTATACAAGCCACCGAATATTGATTTTTGGCTTTGATCATTCAGTTAATCATAATCCTGAACACAGCCAAGCAGTCAATGCATTTACTTTCCCTTTCATGAGGAAATTTGCATGAAGAGAAACGCTGAATCAGAGGATTTGAGAGTCAGGTGGGTTGATTAATCCAGCAATTTTTAAATTATTGAAGGTTGAAAGGACTCCAAACAAAGCTTCCCTTCTCACCTACTGAATTGCCATAAGGCACAGTGTTGATGGACAATGGGATTCAGATGAGCCAGGATTTGACTGCTCTTTGTTACCCTGTTTAGCCTGCATGATATATTGCCTTGACTGACCTATTTTATAGAGTTCTATGAAGACTAATTAAGATACGCAGGTCAAATAGGTGGATAAGGGCTTAACACATCTTGTTCAATATGTTAGCTATAATTTCAGTGTAGTCTACTTTTCTTATAATCTATATTGCTATTGCACAAGCAGCTAAAGTGTGTGTGTATGTGTGTGTGAACAACTGAGTGTTGCCTTTCTAAAATAGCTACCCATGCAGGCCTGATTTTAACATTTGAGGAGGCAAGAGCACAAATGGAACACAAATGGAGTCCTGATTATTATATATCTTAGATATTTAAATATGATAATTCAAGCTACAATTATTAAGTATGATCCATGTGACTAGCCTAACAAATATGCCTTCATAACAACCCAGAAGCCAGGTTTAAATATAGAACTCTTGAATTTCAGACATGACAAAATAAGGAAAGCCAACCTCCTGCCCCTCCCCCTTGCTCTTTCTACCCTGGCCTCCAGGACTTGTGTGTGGACTACAACATCTGTAAGTCCAAACTTCCATTATCAGTCTTTCCTCAGCCCCACTTGGGCCCATGAGCCTTATAAGCTGGGAAGTCCAAGGTCCTGGGTATGTGGAGCAGGACCCAGAGGGGGCCAAGGTGGCACGTGGGCTCTTAGGTGCAGAAGGGTGTGGCCCAGCTCAGCTCATCATGAAGTGTCCACGGCAAGGCCCCCTCTTAGTAACTTAAGATTTCCTCTGTTCTGTTTTTAGTGCAATAGGAGAATAAATACCCTTTTCCCTTCCCTTTGCAAGTTTTCTTCCCTCTGGGAAAAGTTTATAAACAGTTATCAAAGCAACCCGAACCTGCGCATTAAATTACCTGGTTAGCCACAGATATTTCCTACTTAGGATGAAAACTATAGGAAGAATACACACTGGCCCATGGATGATTTTTTAGTATTATGGACCAACAGTTATTTAAACCAAGAGCCCAGTGTTCTCGGTGGACTAAACTCAGACATTGCTATAGGACCTGCTAAATGTCAGCTAATTCAGAATAAAAAGAAACCTAACCTTGCGTGAGTGCCCCAGTTATTTCCAAACTATACCTCTTACTTCTGCTAAACAGTTTCCTTCCGGTAATCTGTTCATTGGCTCTTGCCACACCTGAGAATGGGATCTCCCCTTCCAAAACCCTGCCCATCCAGGAAGATCTGAAAAGCTAGCAAACAACTTCTCCTGCGTGGGGCACTATGGGGCCCCTTGTACCTCAAACCCTGTGTTATCTGTGTTCTACATCTCAGTGGTTGCTCCCACTACAGGGGACGGACAGATGGCTGCTACTCAGTCCTGTGCACCCCCAAGTTCTGGGTAATGGCCATTTTTGTCTTTTTGTTTTCATTTGGTTGGGGTTGTTTAGCACCCATCCCAACCTTGCTTGCTTCTTTTATTGTAAAAGGGGCAGTGGGCCTGCTAACCAAGGTGCCCTCCCCTTTCTGATGCCAAGTGGGCTGGGTGTGGTGAGCAAGCCCCAAAGTATAACCACCAGAGGGCCTTGGCCCAGCCCTGAGCAGGCTGTTCTTGGTCATTTCTCTAGTTCCTGATATCTAGACCAGGGAACTGGCTAGGTTCTGCTTAGCTTCTGAGCCTGTCTTTTGGTGATGGTTGTTATTGTTTTTGCCCCATCTCCCTCAATCCTGACAATTCTATTAGCTACCTGATAACCTTCTAGTAAATTCTCTTTGCTGAAGATACTAGTAGACAGTTTATTTCATTTGCATGCAAACTAAAGTCCATGCTGATATACTTGGCAGAGCCCCTGACATGAGATAATCAATGAACGTTGGTTAAGTAAATGAATAATTACAACCTGAATGTGTATCACTGTCATATTTGTAAAATAGTGGGGGTTTATTCTGTTTCATAAAACAATATGTTATCATTGACTAAATTTTGAAAAATTTGGAATGGTATAAAAAAAAGTAATCCATATTTGTACCACCCAGGCATTGCTTAACTTTGTTTGGGTTCCAGTTTTTATGTCTGTGTGATATTTCCACTTCACAAAACACATATTGAAATGCAGTAGTGCATTTGGTTATTTTCACTTAAAATTGTTGTTCCACGTCATTACATAATATTCAAAATGATCAATTTCAACATCTATGTAATAGTCTATCATTTGGAAACCTTAGAATACTTTTAACCAGCCCCTAATTTTTAGTTACATAACTTTATTGTTTCTGTTATGCAAATTATATAAATAATACTCTATATAAAATTTGTATCTGCAAAGACTAAAATAAAAGTAAAATTAAAAGCCAGAGAAATAGCCTGACCTGTGTGGCTCAGTAGGTTGAATGTTGTCCTGTGCACCGAAAGGTTGCTGGTTTGATTCAGAACAGGGTGCACATGTGGAAGGCAACTGATCTCTCTCTCTCTCTCTCTCTCTCTCTCTCTCTCTCTCTCTCTCTCTCAATTTTTTAAAAAGCCAGATAAATAGTTGTGTCAAATAACTTGAAATTTTAAAGCCTCTCACAAATATTTTCAAACTGTTTTTCAGGAAAGTTGTATCATGTATGTCTCCTACCAGTACTAATGAGAATATCCTTCTCACTGCATCCTTGCCAGTACCTTACTATTTTATACACACACACACACACACACACACACACACACACACACACACACTGTTTAATACGTGAAGCATAGTATCTCACTTTTGTTTTAATTTGCATTTCTGTGATTAATAGTAGGAATATTTATTAAATATGTGTATGAGCCTTTTTATTTCTCCCTTTTAAATTACTTATTCAGATATTTAAACAACTCTATTAGGATGTTATTTTCTGCTTACTAATATGCAAGAGTTCAGTGTAACTATTACATTATCTGTTCTGTCATTCATGGTGTCAGTATTTTTCTCCATGACTGTTTTCTGCTTTAAACTATATTTTTCTACATGAAAAGGTTTAAAATATATTTAAATCTATCTTTTGCTTTGTGATTCTTTTCATTAACTTTACATTAAAAAGCCCTTCCCCGAAATGGTTAAATATCTCCTTCTAGCCTTGTTTCTTGCTTGGCAGGTGAATGTTCCAATTTATTTGGAACAGTCTAGGGCGGTGGTTCTCAACCTTCCTAATGCCGCGACCCTTTAATACAGTTCCTCATACTGTGGTGACCCCCAATTTCATTGTTACAAATTGAACATAATTAAAGCATAGTGATTAATCACAAAAACAATATGTAATTATATATGTGTTTTCTGATGGTCTTAGGCGACCCCTGTGATAAGGTCATTTGACCCCCAAAGGGGTTGCGACCCACGGATTGAGAACCGCTGGTCTGGGGAGTCATGTAATTAGAAATTCTTAGTTGAATGTTTTCTACATACTTAGCCAATTTCCTTGACTCTTGTCAAATACTCTCTATTTCAAAATGCTTTTTCCATCACATTTCTTTATCCAAAAACTACCTGAGCCTATTTCCAGGCTATTCTATTCCATTGAGCTATGTATTGATTCTTACACCAGTACTACACTATGATTATAGCTTGATGATCAGATTTTTTTTTTAATTTCTGGAAAGATTACTCAACCACTCTATATATATTCTTTTGCAAAATGTTCTTGACTTCTGTCATATAGTTATTTTTCCAGACAAATTTTAAAATCATTTTTCAAGTTTTCTCAAATCCCAATGCAATAAAACTAATTAATCATGGAGAAATAACCAGTTCATCATTTTCATCTTTCTACCCAAGAATAAGGTATGTTTTCATTTGTTTGTTTCTTATTTTATATGTCTGTGTAAAATTGTATAGTTTCCTAAGTCTTTAGATATTTCTTATTAGTCCCCAGTGTTTTATGTACATTTACTATTTTTCCTAGGTAATTTATATTTTTGTGGATTCATGGAAAGAACCATTTTCTATTGTATTTTTTAGTTGGTAAATGCTGGCATTTTGGGTAGCCATTGTTTTTTGAACATGTATTACATAACCATCACCTTACTAAAATCTCTTATTAGTTTCTTTAGGTTTTAACTTATTCAATTGTGTATCCATCGCTTTTAAACAAAATCAAGACACAATGTCTGATTTTTCATTACTTAGGTAAAAAGTTATACTTAACTGTATGCATTAGCAATTTTTTTGTTTTTAAAAATCACCTCTTATGCAAAAAATAAAATGACATGAAATTGAGGACACCCTAGAAATCCCAAATGTAACCTGTGTTCCTGTGTTGAACCACATTCACTGCCCTCAGGCACTCAGTCTTGCTATTCAAAACTGCCAAAAAGAGCTCTGAATGAGAAACATTGTCACTTCTCACTTGGATTAAACAGGACAAGTCAAACAATTCAGCTGGTTACTAAGAATTTTGACACCAGGAACATGTTCTCATACAAGGAGCAATCTGTCTCTTATTTTAAGCCCAGAGACAATAGGCAGGATGACTTTTAAAACAGAACAGGGCCCACTTAGATGTATTCAGAAAGCAATTGCATGGCCTTATATATATGAGCAGATTCTCTTTTCCCCAGTTAAACATGTTTTCTATTTTAAAATATCAGGATAATAGTATCTACTAATTATCAATTCATCAAATATTTGTTGTGCATCTTATTAGATTCTGTGTTGAGAAATATTGGAGGGCTATCTATAGCAATAAGTAGGAATAGGGACTGATGAGAACCTGGGATATAACAGAAGTTTAATAAGTAATGTTATTGATTATTAATTATTGTTACTTATTAATCTTTAAAAGGCTAAGAGTCTAGTTCACCACTGTCTTCCTACCATGGCAAATACAAATGTCCAACAAAATATTTCTGTAATATTTGTTGATTGACTGATATATTTTTACAAAATCCTCAATTGCCAGAAAATATTTGGACTCAATTATTAACTGCTCACTTAAAACCAATTCTTAGTAGATGCTTTTGTTAAAGCCAAGAATACTCCTCTTTTGAAGTCATAATGAGGTTCTTAATTGCTCTTTTTATACAACATAGTAAATTTAAAATTTTCTAAAATATCAAATCTTTAAAATGGCCCAGAAAAAAATGGCTATGAGGAAGAGTATTCATTCCTTCACTCATGCACCAAACATTTATTAAACATCTTCTACATGTAAGATACAAAATAAACTGCCATCACAGAGCTTACAGACATTAAATAGCCAAACAAATAAATAGAAAAATAAGTGCTATGGGAGAAAAGCAGCAGGGCGATGAGAGATTTGGGTTATGGGGAAGGGAGATCAAAGAGGCCCAAGGGATGAGTACAGCTTGAATTGCAAAGTATAGGGGGCAAATGCCTGGGATATCCAAGAAACAGAGCAGAACAGGAAGGCAGCAGCCAGAGGAAGAGATACCCAAGCAGGCCAAGTACCCAAGACTCTGAGGGTCTCTGGAATTTGTCCCAGGAAAGTGGATGTATTTTGTGTAGGGGACTGACATGATCCTCTCTGTTAATGGATAAAGTATCGGAGGGGCCAAGCAAGGAACCAGGGGTCTTGTTAGAAAATTATACAAATAATCCAGAAGAGAGATGAGGACTTGAAGTTTGATGGTGGTGGTGGTAGGGATGGAAAGAAGAATCTATCAAGATATATTTAGAGATATGAATAGAAAGACAGAACGTTTCAGACTGTGTGATGGTTTTGGGTGTGGAAGACAAAGGGAATGGAGGTATCAAAGATGATTCTTGAGTTTCTGGCCAAAGCATCTTCATGAACAGAGGTGCCATTTACCAGGATAAGAAAGATTAGAATTGGGGTATTTTTGGCCCTAACCTGTTTGGCTCAGTGGATAGAGTGTCAGCCTTCAGACTGAAGAGTCCCAGGTTCGATTCCAGTCAAGAACATGTACCTTGGTTGCGGGCACACCCCCAGTAGGGAGTGTGCAGGAGGCAACTGATGGATGTTTCCCTCTCATCCATGTTTCTCTCTACTCCTCTCCCCTCCTCTCTGTAAAAAAATCAATAAAATATATTTTTTTAAAAATTGGGGTAATTTTGTTTCTGTTGTTATTTTTGCTGTTTAATTTAGATTTCTGGTTTGTTTGTTTGTTTGTTTGTTTGCATTGTGTTGGTGGGGTAGCAAAAAGAGAGGAAGGCAGGGTGTTTTAGGTATCTTTTAAAACTCAGATCCTGGATTGTCTGGGTTTCCAGGAAAATGACATTTGTATAAGTGAGGTACGTTTAAATGCTGCTCTTCCCTACCATGTTTGGGTAAATGAAACCTCAAATAAATTAAACTTTAAATAACTTTTAAAGTCATTCCTGAGCCCATACCACTCTGACTTTACCTTCTGCTTGTATGCTGACTAATATTAAAGTAGTCATCCAACACAGATCTTAGGGATGTTGGCATACTGGGCTGAATAGTGTCCCCCCAAAATTCACGTCCAACCAGAACCTATAAATGTGATCTTATTTGAAAACAAGATCTTTGCAGATGTGATCAAGTTAAGATGAAGTCATACTGAATTAGGGTGGACCCTTAGTCCAATATGAATGGTATCTTTATAAAAAGGGGGAACTCTGCCATGTGAAGATAAAGACACAGATTGGAGTTATTTGGGTGCAAGTCAGGGAACACCTGGGGCTATCGGAAGTTAGAAGAGGCAAGAAAGCCCCTCCCATAGGGGCTTCAGAGGGCACACAGCCTTGGCTGCACCTTGAATTACCGCAGCGGTTCTCAACCTGTGGGTCACGACCCCTTTGGGGGTCAAACGAACCTTTCACAGGGGTCGCCTAAGACCATCGGAAAACACATATATAATTACATATTGTTTTTGTGATTAATCACTATGCTTTAATTATGTTCAATTTGTAACAATGAAAATACATCCTGCATATCAGATATTTACATTACGATTCATAACAGTAGCACAATTACAGTTATGAAGTAGCAACGAAAATAATTTTATGGTTGGGGGTCACCACAACATGAGGGACTGTATTAAAGGGTCGCGGTATTAGGAAGTTTGAGAACCAGTGAATTATGGACTTCTAGCCTCCAGAACAGTGAGAGAATACGTTTTTGTTTTAAGCCACTTCGTTTTTGGTAATTTGTTATGGAAGCCCTAGGAAACTAATATAATTGGGAAGATTAAATGAGATTGCATATTTGAACCAGACTAGCATGATACAAGGTACCTAGTATAGGTTAAATAACATCCATTTCCCTTCCTCTTATAATGGTCACCACTGTTTTCTTGGTGGTTCATATCATGAGTAACACACACACCACACGCACATACATTTAGATAAGTCTTACTTACCTAAAGTTTCCCTACGCTTCTTTTACAGATGAGGAACCTGAGGCTGGGGAAAGTTAAATAGCTTGCCCCAGATCACAAATCTAAATACGAGAGAGTCAGAGCTCAAACTCAGCTCTGCCTCATCAGCAAGATGAAACCACACCCTAGCACACCTGCCTCTCACACCTGCAGTAGTTCAGCAAACTCTGACACGGTGAAGGAGAGGCAGTGCCAAACTGTGTTTTCAATGACTGCAATTAAAACTCACTTTTATTTACAAAATGAAAAACTGCAGGGACCTAGTACAATCATTCTCTACCCATTCACACAGGAACAGAAACATTTTATTCTAAGACCAATACCATCCATGAACTTGTCATCAACTTGTACTGTTTCCATCTGCTTTGCACATATGTATTCCAAGTCAAGGTATCATCAGATTGGACATTTATAAATTTAATCTCCTTAAAGGCATTTTTCCTTAAGCATTCCCCATTTCATTTTGATGATACTGACTCATTTTTGCTACCTAAGGAGACCATAAAATAAATACTGTAGGTATGGTGAGAAGTGTCTCTCAACTTTGTAGTCAAAGATGGCCATCCTTTAAATTATAAAGCAAAAAAAAAAAAGAAAGTATATTCTAAATCTAAATTGATTTCCGTCTCTGGGTTATACTGCTGAATATACCAGATATACCATTATAAGGTGACAGGGCTGTTATTATGGGGTGTCAGTTTCATAGGCTCTAGTGTGGTAGGGGCTTGTGAAGAGCATCTAGCCCTCTGGACTCAGGTGAGAGTGTCTACATGTCACCAGACCCCAGAAGAGAAAAGGATGCGCTGAGAGGTTCTGTGAGTTACCTAAGACCCCGTGGAATGTCAGGTTTCCTGATTGCCCCCTAAGTGCATTCAGCCTTCTAAGCTATCAGCAACTATTAACTATGACACTTTCCTCTGGCGTTGTGTCAACTTCTCTTTTTCTTTATTAATTTGGCCTAAAAGTGCCCACCACTGATAGCCCCAGTCCTTCAAATTCCTTTAATTGATATCTAATGTTGAGTTCACTTGTGCCCCAGGTTTAAAGCTTCAGATATACACGCATGGGTTCAAGAAGGGCTAACACGCTTCTCCAAACTGGGCACTCCTCTCTGGACTTTTCAAGTTTACCCTCCAGGAGGCCCACAGAGCACTCAATTTTGACAAGAGTTTGGCACCGAGGTCCTCTTCCATGCTCTGCCCACACGCGTGCCATGAGCAGAAGTTCTCTCTCTCCATTACAACCCACCACGCACACACACACTCCAACGCGAGTAACAAAGAAAAACACAGCCCCATAAAGGCTCAGCTATTGCATCTTGCAGTCCACACCTGCCAAGAGACAAAAGCCATAAGGGAATCCTGCCCTGGCAATATGTCCAACACTCCTTGGGAGATGCAGGCACCGTGGCACCCCTGGGCGGGCATGCACGGCTGTATACACAAAGAACTGCTACTGGGCTTGCCAGTGGTCCGGGGACCAGCGCACTCCCAAGCCTGGATCCGGGGTTCCCCTCCACGCCCTCCCACCCAGCAAAAATGAACTATCCTTTATTCGACCCGTGGAGAGCCCAGTCTGGATGGTAGCGCATGGGTGTGTGTGAGAGGGGCGGGGGGCGGTCCCCGATCGCCAGCGGATCCCCAGCCCTTGACATCTCCTAGGAGATGCACAATCGCGCGCTGTCACAGATGTCCGCTTCGCATCCTCTCGCGGCAAAGCCAGATGCCCCGGGTCCCAGCCGTGCACATCCCCGCAAGCGCCCCTCCCCGCGCCCAGATCCACCCAGGCAGCCCCTTCGGGCGCGCCTGCCTACCTGGCGGCTGGCTGTCAGCGAAGCGGCGGTGCCTCATCCCCTTCTCCGCCGGGGCTGCTACAGGGCTGGGAGCGCCATGTTCCCGGTGTCCACGGGCGCACGCTGGGCAACTACTACGGGCTGGGGGCAAGGGGTGCGGGAGGCCGTTGGGAGGTGGGGGGAGCAGATCCAAAGCTTTCTACTCTCCACCCAAGCCTCCCCCAGCTACTGAGCATGCCCAGCTGCCCGGCGTCGCCCCTCGGAGGACTTTCCGTGAGCTCACGCAGCTATTCCGGGTTTTCGTGGCAGCCGGCGGGAGGCAGGCGGGAGCAGCTGCGGGGGGTGGGGGT
>NW_005367209.1:1582656-1583187 GCF_000412655.1 Myotis brandtii | reverse complement strand
GGGGGAGGGTCGGGGGGAGTGTCTACTCACCGCGGAGCCGGGGCAGGAGAGAGCCTCCTTTCGCCCATCCAATCGCACCATACTCTGCCCGCCCCGGAGGGGGCAGCTCCTGCACGCCCCCTCCCCACACCCTCAGGTTTTGCAGAAATTTTGTGCAGGACTAATGCAGGGCGAGCTTTGCTCAGAGCCGAGCTCAGAGTGGGAGGGGGCGGGGTTGAGAGGCAGATGTTTCCTCTATCCTTAGCGCTTCTTCCGCCCAGAACCGCGTTTCTCAAACTTCAATGTGCCGGTGAATGAACATGCAGGTTTGATTTCAGTTGGTCCGACCTGGGGCCTGATATTCTAGCCCAACTAGCTCCCGTGTGATGTGCTCCTGGTCCTGCCACCACGCTGAGTAGCAAGACTCTGGAGCACCCCACACTGTGACCTCCCAGGAGCCATCCTTCAATCAGCCAGCCCAGAAACGCCTCTGGCATCCACAGAGGCCCCACCTGCCTACAGATGGTGTGGCTGCTAACAAGCTCCCCAGCC
>NW_005367209.1:1476574-1582324 GCF_000412655.1 Myotis brandtii | reverse complement strand
CCCCTCCCCCGGGTTGCTGTGCTCGCCCTGGGAGGAATCTCAGTAGGGCTTGGCTCTGAGCACCCAGCACAAACGGGGTACTGACGGAATCGGAGGCCTAAGGGAATATGGGTTCCTTGACCTCTTCATACTCCCTTTGTAGGTGACTAGCAAACTATTAGTAGTTGCTAGTTGAGCCTCTACTCAAATCAAAACCAATTTGCTTTGGCTTGTTTCCCTGCCTTTCCGGAACTTGGAAAAAAACTAAAACTAGACTTCAAAGGATCAATCTGTAGCACTTGGAATGGTTAAGACTGAGTTTGCCCACCTATGAAGACTGATATGAGCAGAGTGATTATGTCCCAAGAGTTGACAGGTCTTTCTGATGAGTGATGTTTGAGCTGAGATTTGCAATATCTTGGGATTCATCTTAAATCCCCCAGTTATCCACTCTCTTCCCAACCCCCAAAGCTCCAAAGGCTCTGGAATTGTCAAGAGTATTCACTGTCTATGTTACAAGCGAGAGAGAAAAAGAGAGAAATTCACAACACTAGTCATGAGTTTCAACCTTCGAACAGAAAATCACACCCTTGTCTGTCCTCAGATGCCAAACAGCACCCTCATGAACTAGTTATGATAGGGTGTCTGGTCCCATACCTGTATAGCAGATTAAAAATAAGAGTTTGTATCTATTGGTACTCTATTATACTCAGTAACTCTAAACTGCTTTCTAACTAATGGAAATATATATATATCACTTCCCTCTTGTTTGTTTTCCATTCACTCAGTGCCCTCAATGTAGTAGCTGTCATATGAAAACAGGAATCATATGATAAACAAATGATTACTTTTCTCCCTCAATATTCCTACATATAAAGGAAAAATATATCCTGGTACATTGTATGCTGTTTTCTGGTTAAAGGAATAGGAGTCTTTAAATCCATCCTTTTATTCTCTGAGCCACACAAGTAACCACCACATCATCCTCACCTTTATTTGCGTAAATATTTTCTATTTTTTACTTTCTTTTATGTGTGCTGGCACAGATGCAAAGCCAGAAAATATTTTATAGAGGTGTTGCTTATTTGTGATTGATTGGTATCAATTAAAATTTTGCTTTGGAATACTGAGCTCTAATCACTTAAAATATCTTTACTGTTATAAAGCTTATGTTTGTGTGGTTGTTCCTACTGGTTAAATAATATGATTATTGTTAGTTGCCTCAAATTCACTTATGATTTAGGCAAGGTAAACATTATAAATGAGTAATAAGACTACTTCCATAAATATCACATTAAACTAAGTCATAAGGGTTTTCTTTTTATATAATGTAATTTCTTAAGAGTTTACCAGCAGGATGGTAACTAAGGACCAACATCTGTGTGTAGGAGATACAGGAAGCAAGAGTGGGCAGTGGTAGGAGTTCAGCTATGATGCAGGCCAATGACAGTCTTGGCCACTATCCCTCCAGGGAGTTCTGGAGCTATGATGACCCTTCAGAGTTGTTCCGGGATAGTTTGAGTTGTCCAGTCCTTTTTATATTAATATCAGTCATTGTAGGAGGTGCCTTGGAAGGTCATGAACTTGAGACAAGGCAGCTCTCTGAAGCTGAGGCAATCCCTGAAGGAGAGAACAGCCAAATGCACTTATCCCTGCAGCTGGGGAGACTGGTCTTTCACTTAAGAGGAATCTGGGCAATACATTACTTTGTCTACCATGCTAATACATTTATTGAATATATCACTTTTGAACACACAAAACAGGACTGATTTGTTAAAGGGATTCAAAAACTTTATTTTTAAATAAGTAATAGACTTTCTCCATGGCTCAGAGATTTAAAATGGGAAAATAACCTGTAATCAGCAATTGGGAGTTGTTGGAGGAGGTCATGGAGAGGACATGACCCCCTGTTGATCCATAAGCTGGATCTGGATAATTGGTGACCCCCTTATCCCCTACCTTGTCCTTAGAATGTACCCTCTGCCCATCGCTCCCACAGTAGGAGCCAGTTTCAAAGATGCAACCTTGAAAGAGTAAGGTATTATTGAGACCATCTGGACCCAGTTAAGGCCTCTAGATACACTTTTAAGATTCGGGAGGGTGTGTGCAGAGATCAATCCATCTTGTGACTGCCCAAGACAAGTCTCGTATGTAAGCTCCCTTGCTTATTAACATTGACACCAGTCAATGGATTTGTCTGCATCTTTCTTTGGTCTCTCCTTTCCCTCCTTGTACAGGGACCAATTTCAGATTTCACCCAAAAGTTACTGAGTTTGCCTCTTTTACACAATCTCCCCTAGAAAATAGAAGAGGAGTACTTTCTAACTTATTTTACGAGGCTGGTATTACCCTGATAGTAACACTAAACAAGCACAGTAGGGGAGGAGAAAACTACAGGCAAATATGTCTTTTGAACCTAGATGCAAAAATCTTCAAAAAAGATTTACCAAACTAAATCTTACAATGTATAAAAAGAATTATACATGATGCTCATGTGAAATTTACCCCAGTAATATAGGGCTGGTTTAATATTTTAAAAATCAGTTAATATAATCTACTATATTAACAAACTCAGAAAGAAAAATAGGATTATATCAATTTATGCAGAAAAATATCATGACACATCTAATACATCTCTGATTTAAAATTCTCAGCAAGAAAAGATTAGGGAGGAATTATAAAATTTGACTTAAAAGGTCTACAAAAAACCCAGCTAACATAAAACTTAATAGTGAAAGACTGAATGCTCTTCCTCTAGGATGTGGAACAAGGCAAGCATGTCTGTTTCCAATATCTTATTCAACATAGTATTAGAAATTCTAGCCAGTGCAATGAAGCAAGAAAAACAAATAAAATATATTTGATTGAAAAGGAATAAATAAAACTGTCTCTATTTGTAAATGACATTATTGTCTACATAGAAAATGCTAAAATGTCTACAAAAAATAATTCCTAAAACTAATAATTGAGCAAGCTTGTAGAATACAAGATCTATACATTCAGAAAATAAAATGTAAAACACAATACCACTTACATTTGCTCCAAACAATATGAAATATTTAGGTATACAGTTAATGGAACATGTACATGATCTATATGTTGTAAATTATAAGATAACAACTAAATAAATCAAATAAGACCTGAAATGGAGAGACATACTGTGTTCATGAATTAGAAGACTTAGTATAATAAAATAGCAATTTCCCCAAAAGTTATCTAAATGTTTACTAAAATTTCTATAAAAATTCCAGTCAAATTTATTGGAGCATTTATATGGAAAGGCATGGGCTCTAGAATAGCTAGACAATTTGACAAAGAAGAATAAGGTCAGAAGAATTACTCTTTCCAATAGTAAGACTTTTTCTACAGCTAGAGTAATCAGAAAAATGTGGTATTTGCAGAGGAATAGACTCATAGATCAATGAAATTGAATAGAGAACCTAGAAATGGACTCATAAAAATATGACCAACTGATGTTAACAAAGGTAAAAAAAAAAAAACAAAAAAAAAACAATTCAATGGACAAAGACTAGCTTTTTCAACAAATGGTGCTAAAAAATTGGATATACAAAAATGAACCTTCCCACAACTAACAACATATTCAATAGTGAATGACTGAGATCTTTTTCTCTAAGATTAGGAACAAGGTGAGGATCCCCACTTTTGCCCTCCTGTTCTACACAGCATTGGACATTCTAGTGAGAATAATTAGACAAGAAAAAGAAATAAAGGTAAGCAAATTAGAGACGCAGAAATCTCTCTTTGCAGAAAATGTGATTTTATATGTAGAAACCCCTAAGGATTCCACATTTAAAAAAAAAAAGTTAGAATAGATGAATTCAACAAGATTGCAGGAATAAATTTAACACACAAAAATCAGTTGTATTTCTATACACTAACAATGAAAAACCCAGAAAAGAAATTAGGTAAACAATTTCATTTTAAATAGTATAAAAATAATGAAATACTTAGGAATTAATTTAACAAAGGGGTGAAAGACTTATATGCTGAAAAGTACAAAACTCTGTTGAAAGGAATTAAAGAAGACATACACAAATTAAAAGACTTCCCCTGTTCATGAACTGAAAGACTTACTATTATTAAGATGTCAGTACTACCAATGCAATCCATAATAATCTAAAGATGTGGGGGTTTGTGTGTGCGTTTTCTTGTTGTTGTTGTTTTATGTTTTGGAGGCTTTTTTATAGAAACAGGAAAAAAAAACTATCATGAAATTCATAAGGCATCTCAAAGGACCCAAAGAGCTAAAACCATTTTCAAAAAGAACAAAGCTGAAGGACTCAAATTTCCTAATTTCAAACTTACTACAAACCTACAGTAATCAAAACATGTGTTACTGGGCCTGGCCGGCATGGCTCAGTGGTTAAGCATCAACCTATGAACCAGGAGGCCATGGTTTGATTCCCGGTAAGAGCACATGCCTGGGTTGCTGGCTGAATCCCCAGTATGGGGTGTGCTGAAGGCAGCTAATCAATGATTCTCTCTCATTATTGATGTTTCTATCTTTCTCCCTTCCTCTCTGAAATCAATAAAAATATATTAACCAAACAAACAAATATGTGTTACTGGCATAAAGACAGACATAAAAACCAATGGAACAAAATAGAGAGCCCATAAAAAAATCTTCACATATATGTCAAATGATTTTTTACAGGGGTGCCAAGATATAAAGAACATTTCCCAAATATTGTTGGGAAAACTGGATATCCATTTATAAAAGAATGAAGTTGGACCTTTACCTTACTCCAAATACAGGAATTAATTTTACATGGGTAAAAGAAACATAAGTGCTAAAACTATAAAAATCTTAGAAGAAAACAGGGCAAAATCATCATGAGGTTGGATATGGCAATGATTTCCTGTTTATGATGCCCAAATCACAGAGAACAAAAGAAAAATTAGATAAATTGGACTACATAAACATTAAAATCTGTGCAAAGTATACAATCAACAGAGTGAAAAGAAACCTCACAGAATGAAAGAAATATTTGCAAATGATATCTGATAAGAGGTTGATATGCAGAATATATAAAGAACTCCTAAAATTTAACAACAAAAAACAAACAATCCAATCTAAAAATGAGCAAAGAACTAGAATAAACAGTTGTCCAAAGAATATATGCAGATGGCCAAAAAGCACATGAAAACATGGTCATTATCACTAATCAGGGAAATGCAAATCAAAACCACAGTGAGATGTCACCCCACACCCATTGGGATGGAGTTGTATATATGAAAAGAGAAGTGTTTGGCAAGAATGTGGAGAAATTAGAACCCTTGTGTACTGCCAGTGAGAATGTAAAATGGTTTAGCCACTATGGAAATAGTATGGCAATTCTACACAAAATTAAACATAGAATTACCATAGGACCCAGCAGTTCTCCTTGTCAGTATATAATTAAAGAATTGAAAGTGGGAATTAAACTGATATTTTCACACTAATAATTACAGCAGCTTTGTTTAAAGCCGTCAAAAGTTTGAAACAATCCAAAGGTTCATTGACAGATGAATGGATAAATAAAAATATAGTATAAATAGACAATAGAATATTATTCAGCCTTAAAAATGAGATTCTGATAAATACTACAATGTGGAGGCACATTATGCTAAGTAAAGTAAGCTAAACTCAAAAGAATGAATATTGTGTGGTTTCACTTATACAAGATATATAGAATAGGCAAATTCATGGAGACAGAAAGTAAAATAGTGTTTACCAGGGGCCAAGAGAAGTAAGGGGAATGGAAATTATTGTTTAATTGGTACAGAGATTCAGTTTGGGATAAGCAAAAAGTTCTGAAGATTGATAGTGGTTATGGTTGCAAAAACAAGCTGAGTGTTACAAAAATTAACTCAAAATGGATCATGGACCTAAAGTAAAAGTATGAAACTTTTAGAAAAAGACATAAAAGATCCAACATGGCAGCAGAACAGATGAAACTTCCTCCCAGGACCAAACTGGAATTACAACTAATTACTAGCTGAAGAGAAGTCTTATAAGGAAGATACAGAAGAAGCCACATCTAGACTGGTAGGAAGGGTGGAGACATGAAAAGGGCTGGCCCCACTCCCACAGGTGGGCAGCTGAGGTTCTGGAGGGATACCTCAGCTGCAGGGGGCTTCCTCCTGGGAAGAGTGAGCTCTCAACATCTGGCTGTGAAAATCAGCAAGATTCTGCCCATCCTGGAGAGACAGGAGTCTGCTAGTGGCACAGGCACCCTGTTAAAGAGCCAACGCAGAACATTTCATTCATAGCCACTTGCCCTGGGCTCTGGCAAAAGGAGGGCAGACCAGTCTAGAGTCACCTGAGGAAAGTCTGGGGTTTGTGGCTCGGGGGAGAGAGCTGAAGGGATAGCCATGTACCGAGTCATTTTCCCATACCTCAGGCACCATCTTTCTTGGGTGGAGCAATCTCCTTCATACTGCACCAGCCTGGGAGAAAGCAATAACCCCTCCCTATGGGTTCCCTCTCACCCGACCCTGCAGAGCTTGTACCTTGGTGAGGAGTCAGCTGCCTTGGCTTGATGTAGAGGATTGGGAAGACTCATGGGGTGTCAGTAGCTGAGTTGTGTAGCTTTGGGGCGAGGGCTATTCTCCCACTTTCCCAAGAGAATATATTTGCCAATTATAAATTTGATAAGGGGTTAATATACAATATTTATAAACAACTTATAAAACTTAACTCCAAAAAACCCCAAATAATCCAATTAAAAAATGGGCAAAGGACCTGACACTTCTCCAAAGAGGACATACATATGAAAAGATGCTCAATAATACTAATCATCAGAGAAATGCAAATTAAAACCACAATGAGATATCACTTCACACCGATCAGAATGGCCATCATCAATAAATCAACAAATAACATGTGCTGGTGAGGATGTGGAGAAAAGGGAACCATTGTGCACTGTTGGTGGGAATGCAGAAAGGAGCAGACACTGTAGAAAGCAGTATGGAGTTACCTCAAAAATTAAAAATGGAACTGCTTTATGACCCAGAGATTCCACTTCTGGGAATTTATTCAAAGAAGCCCAAAACACTAAATTGAAAGAATATATGCACCCTTATTTTCATTGTATCATTATTTACAATGGCTGATATTGGGTAGCAGCCTGTGTCCATCAGTAGATGAGTGGATAAAATGGCTATGGTACATGTACACAATGGAATTCTACTTGGCTGTAAAAAAAAAAAATGATGGAAATCTTACCCTTTGTGACAGTATGGATGGACCTGGAGACCATTATGCTAAATGAAATAAGCCAGTCAGAGAAATACAATAGCATATGACTTAACTGATATGTGGAATCTAATGAACAAAATAAACTAACAAACAAATTAGAAATAGACTCATTTCTACAAAAACCATATGGACAACTGTCAGAGTGGAGGGAGATTATGGGACTAGGTGGAAAAGGTAATGGGACTAAGAAAAAAAGAAGCCTCATAAACAGAGATAACAGTATGGTGATTACCAGAGGGGAGGAGAAGTGGGGAGAGGTAGAAGAGGTTGTAGGGGGATAAATAGTGATGGAAGGAGACTTCACTTGGGATGATGAACACACAGTATAATATACAAATGATGTATTATAATATTGCACACCTGAAACCTATATAATTTTATCAATGAATGTCACTCCAATAAATTCAACAAAAAATAATAAAACATAGAAGATGATCTTCAGATCTAGGTCTTGGGAAGAGTTCTTAGACTTGACACCCAAACCATAATCTATAAACGTAAAGATTGATAAATTAAACCCCATCAAAATTTAAAATGTACTCTCTGTTAATGCCCACGTGAAGAGGATGAACAAACAAGCTACAGACTGTGGGGATAATGTTTGCAAAGCATATTTTTTACATCTAGAATATATAAAGAATATTCAAAACTCAACAGTTAACAAAATGAACAATTAGAATTTTAAAATCCAATTATAAAATGGTCAAGAGACAAGAACAGACATTTCACTGAAGAAGATATACCAATGGCAAGTAAGTAGAGGAAAAATGTTCAATGTTATTAGACATTAGGAAACTTTAAATTAAAACTACAATGAAATATCTCTATGTACCGATCAGACTGAATAAAATAAAAAATACTGACAACACAAAATTCTGGTGAATATGAGGAGAAACCATATAATTCATATGTTGCTGGTGGGTATAAACAATGGTACAGCCATTTTGGAAAACAGTTTGGTAAATTTCTTATAAAACTTAATATGTGATTACCATATGACCCAATAATTGCTCTCCTGGGCATTTATCACAGAGAAATGAAAAGTCACATTCAGAAACCTGTATAAGAATGGTCATAGCAGCTTGACTTATAATAGCTGAAGTCTGGAAAGAGTCTAGATATTCTTCAAGAGGTGCATGGTTAAACAAGCTCTGGACACACATAACATGGAATAATAAAAGCAACAAAAAGAAACAGATTATTGATACATGCATTAACCTGCATGAGTTGCCAGAGAATTATACTGAGGGGGGGAAATGCAATCCTGGAGGTTACATAGTGCTTTATACCATTTATATAACATTTTAGAAATGACAAAATTTTATTTTTATTTTTTAATATATTTTTATTGATTTCAGAGAAGAAGGGAGAGGGAGAGAGATAGAAATATCAATGATGGGAGAGAATCATTGATTAGCTGCTTCCTGCACACCCACACTGCAACCTGAGCATATGCCCTGACCAGGAATCAAACCGTGACCTCCTGGTTCATAGGTTGATGCTCAACCCCTGAGCCAGGCTGGCCGGGCTTAAATGACAACATTTTAGAATGCAGAATAGATTTGTGGTTACAGGGTTAAGGGAACGGGTGAAAGATACAGAAGGAAGTGGGTGTGACTTTGAAAGGGCAAAAGAGGGATTCTTCTGCTTATGGAAATGTCTTGATGGCAGTATCTTGACTATGGTGGTGAATGCATGAACATATTCTTATGATTTACTAAATATACATATACAGAGAAAGGAGTATAAGTGAAACCAGAGATATCTGAATAATATTAGTGAATTGTATCAATGTCAATATCCTGGTTATGATATTGTACTATAGCAGTGGTTAACAACCTTCCTAATGCCGCGACCCTTTAATACAGTTCCTCATGTTGTGGTGACCCCCAACCATAAAATTATTTTCGTTGCTACTTCATAACTGTAATTTTGCTACTGTTATGAATCATAATGTAAATATCTGATATGCAGGATGTATTTTCATTGTTACAAATTGAACATAATTAAAGAATAGTGATTAATCACAAAAACAATATGTAATTATATATGTGTTTTCTGATGGTCTTAGGCGACCCCTGTGAAAGGGTCGCTCGACCCCAAAAGGGGTCGCGACCCACAGGTTGAGAACCGCTGTACTATAGGTTTGCAAGATAATGGGAAAAACTAGATAAAGGGGTAGACTCTTCTCTCTGTATTATTTTTTACAATTACATGTGAATCTATTACCACCACAATAAAAATTTCAATTAAAAAATAATTCATGTTTTTAACTTACCAACACTTACTGAGCATTTCCTAAATCAGTGCTGTCCAACAGAACTTTCTGTGATAATGGAACTATTCCATGCTACATTGTCCAATACAGTAGCCAGATAAACTGGGGCAGAGTCAGTGTGTCTGGAGAGCTAGGAAGGGGTTGGATGGTGAAGGGCTTTTGATGCCACTTGAAATTTGCTACTTGAGATTCCATCATGGAGGTCATGGAGACACACTGCAATAGTTTCAGCATGACCTACTTAGGTTTATATCTGTAAAATATTATTCTCCCAACAATGCATTGGAATCAAGCAAGACTCCAGGTAGGGAGCTATTTGTGTAGCTCTGAGAAGCACAATCAAAGGCTCAAATGTGGCAGTGGAAGTAAGGGTGGGAAGAAGAAACTAGATTTGACAGGCATCAAAAAAGTAGAATCAGGAGGATGTTGCATCCAAATGGATGTCGGTGATAAGGATAACAAGTAATTGGGATGGTTTACAAGCAGTTGAGTGGGTCTACTTCATAGATGGTAGTGCTATTAGCAGAGATAGTTAATGGAAGAGAAAGAATGGGTTTGGAGTAGAAGATGTATGGCTCAACAGTTTTAATAGGGCCTGAGAAAGCCCCCGGGGCTCAGTCAAGGAGTCAGTAAGAAGATTAAGCCTGAGGCTCAATAAGGAAGTGTGGAGGGCATACCAGGTTGGATTTCAGCTGAAAACCTAGTTAAGAAATCCATATCAAGTGAGAATGGTCAAAGCATGGAACTCAGGCAAACACCAATATGAAAGGAGTGGATGGAGGAAGAAGCGACTACAAAGATGAGAGAGATGATTATATGGAAAACCAGGAGGCTGCTGGAGAAGATAATAGAGCAATAGCTTCCACATTGACAAATACTCATGGAAGTCTCCCCCCCCCCCCCCCCCGCCTGAAGGAAATACAAATTAAAACATTTTGTTACCAACACATGAAATAAACAGACATCAACAGAAGAGGTCAGAAATGACACAAATATATAAAGGAATCCTATATCCTATATAATAAAAGCCTAATATGCTAAGTGCCTGGTCTTCAGTTAAACCAATCAAAGCGTAATATGCTAATGATATGCTAAGGCCGCTCAACCGCTCGCTATGACATGCACTGACCACCAGGGGGCAGACAGTCGACCAGTCACTATGACATGCACTGACCACCAGGGGGCAGACGCTCCGACTGGTAGGTTAGCTTGCTGTTGGGGTCTGGCGGATCAGGACTGAGCTAGACAGGCCGGACATGCCGTGGAGCCCTTCCCTGGTCCCTCCCCGGCTGGCCAACCTTCCACGTCCCTCCACGGCCCCTCAACCTGGCCTGTGCCCTCTTGCAATCCGGGGCCCCTCGGGGGATGTTGGAGAGCTGGTTTTGGCCCAATCCCGCAGGCCAGGCTGAGGGACCCCACTGGTGCACAAATTCGTGCACTGGGCCTCTAGTCTCATATAATAATGGTGACATTACAAGTCAGTGCAGAAAAGGAGGATTTCTATTGGTGAAAAAGAACAGCCGAAGTTCTGTAGAATTGGGCTGTAAGGGCCAGTAGCCTTAAGTAACAGTAAATTATCCAATTTAGTGAGCTCTATCCTTTTTCTGAAAGGGAAACCTATGTACCTTGAAGGTCACGGGTTTAGTGAAATTTGTATGAAATCCCCTTGAATGATTGAGGTTGAACTTCACTCCAGAACAAGCAAGCTTAAGAATTTTGAATGAGATGCCAGATTTTGGAAATGAAAATATTCACTGTTTACATATAATATATACTCAGAGTGTACAAGGCATGCCAGCCAAGCAATTAAGGCCTTTGGCTTGTGTAAGTTGCTTATACACAAGTGTGTATAATTACTTCTATTCCACTGAAATCCCAGTATGCTGATGAATATCTATGCCAGATTTTTCCTGTAAGAAAAATATCATCATCAACACCACTATATAAAGGCTACCCCTCAATTCATTTGCAAACCGTCATTTAATGTTGAGGTTGAAGATGGGAAATAGAGTACACACTCATCCACCATTACTGTATTTACAACTCAGTCATGGTCCCTGGGCCCTGTTCATGTGATAGATGAAAGGCTGTGGCTCACTTGTCCTTGAGTAAAGCTGTCAGCTTGGAGAGCAGCATGGATTCTTCCGGAGGGATTATTGGCCACCCCTCTTTGCTTTGCACAGACTTAGTGGTTTAGACAGAATCAGAGAGGTAATCAGATTTGAAGAAGACACCACATGCTCACAAAACAAACAAACAAACAGTTTCTTTGCCAGTTAAAACCACCCATCTTCATTTTAATTTGCTTTTTTATTTAAAACTAGGGGCCTGGTGCATGAAATTCATGCATGGGAGGGGTCCCCTCAGCCTAGCCTGTACCCTTTCCAATCTGAGACCCCTCGGGGGATGTTGGACATCCCTCTCACAATCCGGGACTGCTGGCTCCTAACTGCTCACCTGCCTGCCTGCCTGATCGCCCCTATCTGCACTCCCCCGCCCTGGCCTGGTCACCCCTTACTGCTCCCCATGCCGGCCTGGTTGCCCCTTACTGCCCCCCGTGCTGGCCTGGTTGCCTCCAACTGCCCCCCTGTGCCGACCTGGTCACCCCTAAATGCCCCCCCCCCGCTGGCCTGGTCACCCCATGCAGCCTGTTGTTCAGTCATTTTGTCATCCCTCACTAACCCCCGCCGGCCTTGTCGCCCCACGCAGCCTGCTGTTCGGTCGACCATCCAGTTGTTTCGGTCGTGACAGCCCCTGGCTTTTTAGGTATTAGGATGCATCCTCAATGAAGCCACCTAAAGCCTCAGTTACCTATTTAATAAGCTCTCCTTTTTCTTGAAAACCCAACTATCTTGCAAATATCCAGAAAGTATTTATTCAGAAAACAAAAACAAAAACAGATGAGACTGTATTGCAGTTTCTTTTAAGTATCTGGTATTGTGAATTAAAGCAAAAGCTGTTGCCAGCATCAAAGCCAGCACCATGTGATCATACATGCTTGATAAAATATAGTGGGAAGTCTATTTTTACAACAGGGACAGACTTTATTTTTATAAGAAGAGCCACTAATAGAACATTAGAAAAGTTTCGAAGGATGATGAAGCCATTCATTTCACTTTAAGAACAATATGACTTATGCAATAGTAAATTTTAAATATGAGAGAGAAAGAGAGAGAGAGAGAGAGAGAGAATGGGCAAATTTTAGCCTGAGTAATATTTAGCAATTATATGACCTTGGGCATGTCACTTATGCTTTCTAAGCTAGTTTTCTTATCTTCAAAATACAGATGTCAGTTCTGCTATTTTTCATGAAGTTATTGTGAGTATCAAAGGAAGGAACTTTGAGGCAGGAGGGTTGTTCTACAAGCAAAGGACATAGGCCTAGGCCAGAGTCTTTACACAAGGGTTTTGAGTGAATATCTAAAAAAAAAAAAAAATTAGTTATCAAACTTTTATGCATTAAAATCATGTTGGAAATGTATTTATAATAAAAGTGTCTGACTTTATTCCATTTCTACCCAGAGTGAAATCTGGGTCTTCGAAGGCCCCTGGGTGATTCTAAAGCACCAATTTGATGTGGCGAACACTGTGATGCACCACCCAGCTCCCCCCTCCAAGAAGAACTTGTTGGCCAGCTCCTGGGAATGTGGTTGGCAGAAGACCTGCAGCTCTAAGCACCTTCAGGGATTGCCTCAGCCACAGGGAGCTGCCCTGTCCCAGACCACAGTTCTTCCCAGGGCAGCTCACATACAATGACTGACTGATCAATGTGGGGATATTAAGACTCAGACATCAGCCCAATTTGGTGCAAATCTGGAGGACCAGTCTAGATCCCAAACTCCCTGGGGCTGACTAAGGCTTCATTGGGTCTGCACTACTCTCACTTTCTCCCCCTGCCCTCTCCTACTTCCCTCCCTTTCGTCCTTAGATGTTGTGTCCCAATGGCACTCTTTAATACACATCCCAAACACTAAACTCTGGCTCAGAGTCTGATTCTTGGGGAACCCAGCTAGTGCAACTAATTAAATTCCCATTAAAATGTATCTAAATTACAATTTTTTTCTAAATTTGGTTATTTTGATCACTTCAAACACATTAAAGAATAGCCAAAACATCCAAATGCAATTCTTTACAAATTTATTATTATATGCCTACTTAAACATATTCTAAAACTCAACATCATGAACCTTCTCATTCTCTTGACATCTATTTAGATTTAGAGTCACCCCTCTTTTTGTTATTCCCCTAATAGTTTCCTAATGTTATTTTGATAACTTCCCAGGGTTTCAGTAATCTTACAAGAATGTGGGGAAAAGTATTTATTTTCTCAACTGAGCTCTAATTGATGGCTCTGGATAGCTAACTGTCTAATTTTTTTAAACTTTGAAGTATAATATTTATACATAAACACAAAATAAATATAACCAGTCCCAGAGTAAGAAAGATAACATTACTAGTGAGAATAGAGTTAATGAAGATGGTCTGTTTTACTCAGTTTTCATTTATCTCAGTAGCCATGGTAATGATTCCTGTTCAACTCTGAGAACCAAAATACTGGAATGTTCACATAGTGACTGGGTAGAGATATTAGTTTATTTTCCCAAAGCAATGAGTCAAAATAAATCAGGTTGCCAGCATGTTTAAGTAAATATAAAGGTTCATAATGTGCACCCCAGGTCTGGTTTGGGATTCACACCATGGCTAGTCATATGGCTAGCATGTATACCATTTAGATATAACATGTGAAATTCTTCAGGGCCATTTTTCTATGGACTTGTGGTTTGCAATTGATTTATAATTTTTTCATACTCTAAATGGAAGTCCTTTATTGGGTTACTAGGGGCCCAGTGCACGAATCTGTGCACCTTGATAAACTGCACTTAGAAACTTTGGACCCCAAAACTCAAGCTGACTTTCCTGGGCATGGGCATCTCATACACATCCTTGCACTTCACAGCTGGAGAAGATGCATCCATGAATTCCTTGCAGAGGAAAGACAAGAGAGCCTGCATTTGACCTCCCTAGTCTTTGCCTATTATCTTTTTTTCTGTTATTCCTGCACTCTCACCTTTGCTGCAATAAATATTAACCATAACTAAAACTTCAAGGTAAATGGTGTTAGTCCTCCCGGAAAATCCTCAAACTGGTTGGTGGTTGTGTGACAGCTGTAAAAACGAGCACCACTGTAGTCCCCCTCTTGCTTCTTTAAAATCAGTATGTCTTCCAGGAATAGCTACCATCCTGACATCTAACAGCATAGAAAAATTTGGAACCTTACAGTTTGTACCCTTTGATATGTGACTTCTTTCCCTCAAATACTACTTTTGTGAGAGTCATGCATGTTGTGTGGGCAGTTGTAGTTCATTCATTTTCATTACTGTAAAATAATCCCCTGACTACCCCACAATTTATGTTTTCATTCCTCTGTAGATGCACATCTGGGTTGTTCCAAGTCTGGGATTATTATCAATATTATTGCTATGTGTATTTTGATCCATGATTTTTGGTGAATGTGTGTATTGCACTTCAGCTGGTTATATATGCACAAGTGGAAATTTTGCATCAAAGGGAATGTAAATGTTGAGCTTCAGTAAATATTGCCAGAGAATTTTCAAACTGGTTGTAAAAATTTGTCCTTCCACCAGAAGGTATGGAAATCCCAGTTGTTCCACGTATTTGCCAATACTTGGTATTCTCTCTCTCTTTATTTTAAAACAATGCAGTTAAAAAAATATGGCATTACATTATGGTTTTAGTTTTCATTACTCTGGTGACTAACAAAGTCAAACATATTGTCAACTCTTTATTGGCCATTTAGATATAACATGTGAAATTCTTCAGGGCCATTTTTTCTATGGACTTGTGGTTTGCAATTGATTTATAATTTTTTCATACTCTAAATTGAAGTCCTTTATTGGGTTACTAGGGGCCCAGTGCACGAATATGTGCACCTTGAAAGAAACTGTGGGCTGGGAGGCTGTGGTGGGCACAGGGGCGGGTCTCATCCCATCCTCCGCACCCCCTCCCACCACGCCCCCCACTCCCCTGCCTGCAGCGATTGGGGCTGGCACCAGCAGCGGGTGCAAGCGGTGGCTGCTGCCCTGATCACCCCAGAAGCAGGGGGAGGTGGAGAAGCCGTCAGGGGCAATCAGGGCCAGCAATCTCTACTAGCACTCACTGACGGCGCCTAGTGATTGGGACCTGTGCTGGGCGCCAGGAGCGGGTGCAAGTGCCGGGGGGTTCAGGGGCAATCAGGGCCAGCAATCTCTACTAGCACTCACTGTTGGCGCCTAGTGATCGGGACCTGTGCTGGGCACCAGCAGCGGGTGCAAGTGCCAGGGGGGACTGTGGAGAGCAGGAGCAAAGAATTTTCAGTAACCACCAGAGGCTCACCCTGATAACAGTGACCGGCGCCCTGCCTTGGTCTGGCACCCCTGCTCACCTGTTCCACTATCCCACCACGGTCGACACCCACCATGTTCCACACTCTGCCGCCTGCTGCCAACACCTACCAGGTTTTGCGCACACCCTCTGATGGTCAGTATACATCATAGCTACCGGTTGTTTGGTTGTTCTGCTGTTCTGTCTATTTGCATATTAGGGTTTTATATATATAGATGTACTGCTAATTCTTCACTAACTCCACAGCTTGCCTTTCCTAATAGTGTGATTAGCTGATCTGCTAACTTTACTCTATTTCTCTCTCTAACATACTTTTACTCAACAAATATTTATTAAATAACTGCTATATAGCTGCACACTTTTTAGTTACTGGGGGAAAATAATAAGCACAATGATTCCTGTTTGCACTCTTTCTAAAGAGATTAATGTAGCTTGCTTTTACCCTGAGCCAATACATCTTAATTATTTAAAGGATGTAGGAACATACTCTTCCCAATGTTTTAGATTGTATTTTCCAAGTACATTATTTACTAACCTTTTTTTTTTTTGGATGTGTTAATGCCTTGCTCTGCTCTACCATTGAGGACTGAAAGAAAAAGAGAGGAAAAACACTCCTTGGCCTACTTTGCAATTATATCATGTTATATCATTCCCCTGCCCACTCACATGGTATGTAAATATTATGTCTTAGTTCCAGTACCCCAGAAGCAGACTCTGAGATAGGGATTCATGTGCAGTAGTTTATTTAGGATGTGAACTCAGAAAACAATGAAAGAAGAATGGGTAAGTGAGGCAAGGAAAAGCAGAAAGCCAATAAAGTTTGTGTTATCAAGCTGGTACTACTCTGGATAGGACTTTAATCCTAGTGGGAGATGCTAGGAACCAGTGTAGACAAATGCCTTTGAGTTAATCCATCAGATAGGGCAAAGGAGCTGGGATGTTTATAAGTGATCTTTCAGTCATTGGTTCAGGGGTGGTCTTGACTTAGAGATGCTTTTTAATTCCTCAACACATCCAGCCTGTCCCATCCTCAGCAAGAGCAGGTTCCGTTGTTAGATTAAGTGCTCAGCAAAAAAATCAGGTTCTAGCAGTTGGAAGTAAGATTTTTTTGATGCTTAGTTACATATAAGTTCAATTTTATTAAATTGAACTCTAAAGAGGATCTTTAAAAAAGAAATTTTAAAAGATAAAATAACTATGCACAAAACTTTCTTCTCTGTGGGTCTTTTCTTTATGTAAAAAGATCTTGCCTGCCCTGGCCAGGTGGCTCAGTTGGTTGGAACATTGTCCTATACACCAAAAGGTTGCAATTTCGACTCCCTGTCAAGGCACATACCTAGGTTGTGGGTTCAATCCCCAATCAGAGTGCATATGGGATGCAACTGATAAATGTTTCTCACATCAATGTTTCTCTCTCTCTTTGTCTCTGTCTAAAAATAATAAATAAACATATCCTCATGTAAGGGTAAAAAAGATCTAATTATTTTTCTTTAAAATTTTCATTGCAATTGTACATATCACTACTTATATCTTTGTTGGAAATAACATCTGCTAGAATCTTTTATTAATAGGACACTATCTATTTTTTTTAAATATATATAATAGACTATGAGTAATAGAAAATCCCCAAATAATGCTATAAAAATATAAATTTATTTTGTGCTCACATTCAAGAATTCTGATTCAAAAAGTCAATCATTCCATAATTAACATGGTGCTCTATGGTCAAAGAGACCTAGTCTATTGCTATCTTGCTGCCCTGTTAGGCACAGCTTCTATTCCCAAAGTAATCTTATTGCCCAGCATGGCTGCTGGGGCTCCAGCCACTCCAGTCTCTCACTGCTGCCTAGAGGAAGGAGGAAGTTTTGAAAAAGAGACACCATGCACTTATCAGAAGTTGCACACTCTACCTCTGCTTATACCATATTGCCCAGAACTTGATCACATGATGAGACTTAGCTGCAAGAGAGCCTGAAAAAAGGGCCTTTATTCCAAGTGGTCACATGACCAACCAAAATGGAGAAGAAGTGGGGAAAGAGATTTTGAAACAACTGTCACTCTTTTCTTCACAAATTCAAAAATATTCAATGTGAATTTTTAAAAATTGAAAACATAAATAACCTCTAGTAGAAAGTGTTAGCTTGTAACCAGTAATTATTTGGACTTAAGAGAAAAACCAATGTTTTCCTTACACCCTTCGTAAATTTATACTGAGGTAAGAATCTTATCAACTTATAAAATATGTTAAATCAAAATGCAATATGCAAACAGCATGGACCTATTCCAAGGAGAGAGACAGAGAGAGAGAGTCTATGAATGTATAAAAATTGGGATATTACAGGGAGTCCTTTCCTTTTGATACTAGCAAGTTATAGAGATGGTCATAGAACTTTAAGCAGTTGGAAAAATAGATGATATAAATACTATGAGCATTTGGAGAAATCCTCAAACATAAATTTTTTAAATAAATTTTTATTTCTCACCAGAAGGTTTTACAACTCAAGCCATTTTATTTGACTCCTGAATCTGAGGTACTCTTAAAGCCATACTAACATAAGTATTTTAAAGTCCCATAATTGCTGGAAGCATAAATAATTCCTTGGAAAACTAAGTAAAAGATATTGAAAAAGAATAGTAGAAACATTTCCAAGCTAGGCCTTTCTATCACCATAAGAAATAACCCCAAGGAAAAAGAAACCATTGGCATTGTTATTGCTCATAAATTCAGAAACAGACTTCATGGTTAAAATTAAAACCTGAGTCTCTTGACAAGAACAATAGTAGAAACCAAAAAAAAAAAAAATTCATTTCCCCTGGGGTGATTGTGATGGATAATCAAAGACAGCTTTTTCCTATTGATTGGTACCATCTTTCTAGAGACCAGAAATGGAATCCACCTGGACATTTGATGAAGGACAGCAGATGGTGTTATACCACGTGACATGAGCTGTTCCATCATAATCAGACAAGGGTGCTCTTTGTAACAGATCTGAAAGATCACTTTTTTTCCTTATGCTTTAGCTCCAGGTTTGTTATGGCTGTGCATTCCCATACTGGGGGGAAGGTTTCTTAAATATTTTCAGTACTTGCCTTTCTAATATTTTGAAAACAAGAAGAGACCAGCTAGCACAACTTTGTGTTTGGACAGATTCTGGAACAATTCATTAAAGGCTCATTTGCAGGATCCTTGAAAATAAATGTAAGTTAATGAGCAGCAACAATAATTTTTCTTAAGTGAATTATGCCAAATGAAACAAATGAAACTCACTTGCATAATACATTAGTTATCATACATTAAATATAAAGATACTTGGTTTTACCTCTTTGCAATTATCTCCTTTCCCAAATCTTAATTGTCATAGACCCCAGATCTATATTTACAGTAGTCTTCAGGACCTAGCTAATATTTTTTACTTCTTTGCTATATCTCATGTTTTCATCAGCTTTTGTCTACATCTTTAATATTAGTTGCATTGTTCCTATTTCCTTGACTTCCATCTTCACCTTACATATGGACTTGCCAAATATGTCAGCCTATTAACCAGTTAGTTCCCTCCAAACCTTACCAAAAATATCTGTATCTACTCTCTTTCCCATTCTTCCAAGTAGCTTATTTCAAGTTGACACCCATTCACTTCACCAAGACCCTTAACCTTTCTTTTGAAACTTCTTTTTTATGGTGACCAAAAGGGCCAGATTTAGTTTTATTCATTCAACAAGATTATAAAGACTCATGTAACCTTTCGCAAACAGAGCTGAAGAGAAGTAGATGTGTGATATATTTAGAAGGTAAACCTGCAGAACCTGCTGATGATTTGAATATAAGATGTGAGGAAGAGGGGATACCAAAGATAAACGTTAGGTATTTATTTTAGAGAATTGGGTAGATGGCGGTTTAAATGGATATAGACTAGATTTATAAGGAAGCTAGTCTATATTAATGAGTTTTATTTTTTTCTCTTTTGCACAGGAATTTGGTTTCTCTGTGTTAGGCTCAGTTCCACTGGAAGCTGACCTTAGGCAAGGATTTGACTGCAAGTCATTATTTGGGGGAAGCAAATGTAGAAAATGAGTCAAGAAGGAGGTGAGAAAGGGAATGGAAGGAATCCATTACCTGTTGATGAAGAGGTTATCATTGTGGGAAATTGAGGCTCATCCTGCTGAAAGATGTGTTAGAACATGTCTCTGAATTGTCCCATCTGGGGATGAGGAATCTGAAATATTTATAGACCAAATTCTATCCATTATTGACTGAAGAACTCTCCCAGGGACATGAATTCATGGCACTCCTGTACTTTAGCCAATAATGCTCTGGAAGTAAGAGAAAGCCTTAGGCTTTCTCAGGAGGACATCAAAGTGCATTGTAAAGGTGAATGCTAAAGGGATGTTGCTCTTGAATTTCTTCAAGTATTTCAAATTCACTATTTCTCTAAACATATTTTCTCTATCTTGATGCTTTTTCCTTTTTCAATTCCTGGCCCATTTTTCAATTTCTTTTTGACACATCTTAAGTAAATGTGGATCCATGCATTCCTTGAACTTCAATTTAAGATGGTACTTTCTGTGACACTCCACATGCATAACTTTACATCTTTTTTATTAGACAATATTTTATTAAGTATAAAGCCATGAATGATTCCATGAAAGCTGCAACGAAAAGCTAAGGATATGGACTCATAGTCAAGCATACAAAATACAGCTTACAATGAAGTAGTGCTATGAATAATGTTGACTTAAAATGCTCAAATATAGCTTCCAATGCTTTGGTAAACCTGCAGAACCTGCTGATGATTTGGAAAGAGAGAGCAAGTTGGGTGCCCTAGGACCTAAATCCTAAGTTATGCCTTATTTGTATTAGTGACTTCTATAGAGAACACATTTGTTGATATTGCCAATTTGGCAGCAATTGCCAGCACTCTGGAAGCTTGAAATATAATATCTCATACATCATTGGGCATAGCCTAGGTGCTGCATAAATACTTGGTGATTGATGGATTAAAATCTAGTACAATCTTTGAAGACATTCCTCAGAGATCCTCTGCGAAAACTTTCCATTCTCTTGGGCTGCCATCTTCACCTCCTCCATCTTTGAAGATGATTTGATGCCCAACTTGATTAATTTCAGTCACTTGATTTTAGCTCTCTCCATTTTCACTTTCTCCACCACAGGAATTTCTGCATTAACCCACCTTTCTTTCCCTCCAAGCCTCCCTGTCCTGCTAACCATCCCTTCTTCTCCCTCCATCAATTGTTTTTCTCCTACCCTTCTCTTGCATGGTAAGCTTTTTTTTCATCATGGCTTTATTCTCCTGACTGGAAACCTGCTTAAATGTCTTCTAGATTAAAAATCCACCTGCTTTTCAGCATCTTATTTCTCAGAGTCTCTAAGTGCTTCTCTGGAGAGTAATAACCTCCACTTCCTCCTCCCCATTTATTTGTTAATCCCTCTTGCTTTAGAATAAACTGCATGTAAGAACTCTGGCTTATAATTCTTCATATCCAGCTCATGGCACAGCTCCAGGCACTTCAGAGGTGATGACTGAATGCTTATTGAGGGAGTGCCAGTCAGCACTTTGCAATTTCTCTTCTTTTCATCCAGTACTTCTTGAAAATCTCCATTGCTTTTTTTGGATCTGCTGATTCAGAGACTTTCATCTTAAGTCTTTAAAAAAAAAACCTTTATAGAGTTTATTCTAAAGTGTTCTTCTGTCCTTAGCCCTTTGCTTTCTTTCTCTAAATCCTTTCACTTGAGGAGTTCTGCTCTAAGAGGCTCCATTATCACCCCGTTGCCCAGCCTCAAAGTCTCAGTCACCTGTGAACTCTCCCTTGTCCTTGCTTTTCACACTTTTAGCTCAGTGCTACTGCTTGTGCAACCTACACTCTCCTGAAAATTTAACAGCTTGCTCTTTCTCTAGCATGCCTTCAACTTTACCTCCGTGCCTTTGCTCATGCATCTTCCACTGCTTATGGTGCCTGCTCTCCTGAAAATTTAACAGCTTGCTCTTTCTCTAGCAAGCCTTCAACTTTCTTACCTCCGTGCCTTTGCTCATGCATCTTCCACTGCCTATGGTGCCTTTTTTTCCCTTTCTCCAATATTCATATTCCCATTCTTGAGCATAGGAAAGCCTAATACAATGATTACTTTCTTCATGAAATCTTTCCAGCATAAAATCTTTCCAGTTCTCCTTAATCCAGGTATGTGACTTGATCAGGAATCGAACCCACAACCTTTTTGGTATACTGGATGATACGCCTACCAACTGAGCCATGAGACTGAGCCAGTCAGAGGCATTTATCCCTCTGCTACATTATCTGAACTTCCCCCTGCCCCCCGAGTATTGATTACTTTACTTTTCCCTATATTTGAGTTATGTGATCATGTGACATTTTACCATACTTCAGCCTATTCCAGGCCTTTCAAGTGAGCACATATCCATCACACAGATACACACTAGGAAACAGTAAAAATGCACTGCACATGGAGAAATTCATTTATGGAATTATGCCAGACCACCTACCTCTCCTGCCCTAGTTTGTTCTCCCAATTCCTGCTTTCTAATCTCCACTTAGTTCATCCAATGTGCTCCTGACACTGCTCACTGCTGACCCTCCACTTTTTAAGTCTTATTGGAGATGCTTGTCTACTTTATTTGGATATTATTTATATTACTCATAAGAATAATAAGCCCAGGGTACTTCAAACCCCACTTCAGGATGTTCCAATTTCCTGGATTCCAGATCATGGTAAGAAGACCAAGTGATAAAGAGACCAAAATTCTCTTGAAATCCAATACCAAATCCTATATCATTTTACTGTGTCTATCACAGTTCATGCTAATCCTTTAACATAGTGAGTGGTCAATAATAAAAACATAATTAATATATTAGGTTTTTTTTCATAGCAAATGTCTGAAGAAATAGAATTTAGGATAGAGTGTTTTGAAGGGCATAAAAAGAGGAACAGCTATGTGCTTGGTCAGTCATCTGAGAAAACAACTTCTGTAGAGGGTTCAGCACAGCTAAGGACAATGGACCCCTAGAATGTGCTGGGAAGTTGTATAGCTTAGTGAATAGCTGTCAATGTCCTCAGTGCAAATCTTGACTTCATAATCTATAGTGATCTCTGACTCCTCTGTGCTTCATTTCCTCAATTGTGAAATAAGATTAATAACAGATCATATTGTATAAGGTTGATGTGCATGTTAAATGAGATATTATCTACAATTGGTATAGAAATCAGCATTGTGTCTAAGATATATTAAGTACTGAATAAATGTTAATTATATCCAAGGGAGTAGGTGGTTGAAAGAGGCATAGAGAATCAGAGGAAAAAAAGAGTTATGTACTGGCTGGGGGTTCGGTTGGCTGTAGCATTGTCCTGTACACCATTGTCCTGCTTTCTAATCCCCACTTATTTTATCCAATGTGCTCCTGACACTGCTCACTGCTGACCCTCCACTTTTTAAGTCTTATTGGACACACTTGTCTACTTTATTTGGATATTATTTATATTATTCATAAGAATAATGAGCCCAGGGTACTTCAAACCTCACTTCAGGATGGTTTGTGGGTTTGAAATGTTGTGGGTTTGATCCCAGGTAACGTGCATGTGGAAGGCAACTAATTGATGTTTCTCACATCAATGCTTTGGGTTTTTTCTCCCTCCCTCTCTCTCTAAAAATCAATTAAAAAAACATATTCTCAAGTGAGGATTAAAAAAAAAGAGTTGCCTTCTTCATAATTTTAGCTAACAGAAAACTTGTGTAGGGTCTCCTTTATATCCATAATAAAATGATGGGCATCGTTTAAAATATACCAGCCACCTAATCTGTTACCTAAAGAACCTAGGCTCTGAAGAGAGAATGGTCCTTGTTCTTACTGAATTTTGGTAGACTTTCTTGAATAGGCATTTATTGCTGTGTGCCCTTACCACTTCTAGAGACATTAAAGGTTTACACATATATATAAATATATATAAATTTGGTGTACATATATAATATGTACAGTTGTAATACAAATAAATAATACAATAGGTAATACATAATAATACAAGAATAAACTCTGTTTCATGTACTCACAACTGTAAACCCACCTTTGCCTATCCTCTTACAATGTATTTTTAAAGATATCTATAATAATAAAAGTGTAATATGCTAATTAGACCGGTTGACCTTCCAGACAAAGCCAGGGCTGCGAGGGAAGCCCGGGTCCCGGGTGCCAGAGGGAAGATGATGCCACAGCCGGGGGAAGGAAGGCCTACTCTTGCACGAATTTCGTGCATCAGGCCTCTAGTATAATATAAATAAATATGTGTGTGTGCGTGTGTAATTTTTGCCAATTTCCCTGGAGAGCAGGTCCATAGAGCTCCTCAGCTCCTCATGTAGTCATGCCAGAAAATAACCTCCTTCCTATCTAGTACTTTTGTCTATAGTTTCAACTTTAGGAGATAGCAAGACTGTGATCTCTGATTTCCAATTAAGATCAGCATTACCTATCTTATTCTTTTGCCCTAGTTTTCTGTTATTCTGTTTCAGATCTGTCTTATGTATTCTGCAGATAGCTGGATTTTGTTTCTGATTCTAACATATGATCCTTTATATTTAAAATGTCCTCTTTATTTTCAATGCCTGGGTCAATATTGAGCACTCATTAGATATCTGCAAAAGGAAGTTTGCTTTTTCTCTAGAGGCCTGCGTACAGAGGAGTTACCAAAAGCAAATACCTCTCCTGCTGGAAGTTGTTTAGCTATTACTGAGATTAACCTCACTTTTCAAAAATCCATGGCTTTATTTGAGGTATAAATGATGTACAACAAATGGTCCATATTTAAAGTGTATAATTTAGTAAATTTTGATATAGGTATACACCAGGAAACAATCACCATAATCAAGGCAGCTAACATAGCCATCACCCCCAAAAGTGTTCCGGTGCCCTTGTGTTTCCTGTGTTTCTTCCCAGAATAAACCATAACCCCTGTCCTCATTTAGCTTATGTGCTAGTGTTTATTAACTATGACACCGCGCATGTCTAATCAGGCCCACCTGAAGGGAAATTCAATCAGACATATATGAGGCCCTTCACTGTCTCATGATATAATTGTTTATCTTTAGTCAGTCCTAAGAGAAGGACTGACTTTTCTTAAGGATTCAGGTTGTATCTCCCAATGATCTTGCTGAACACTGCATCAAATAAACAATGGATCTGTTCAAATCAGATCTAGGAAAGCCAGATCTCATATATGTGATCTTAGTCTCTCCTGACTTTTCCATAATTTTAATATTTTCTTTTTTGTGTTCATCTGTATGATTCTTTGGAAGAGAATTTTTTACTGGGAGTAGGTAGGGAAAAGGAGAGCCTTATTAGGTGCGACCAGCTGCTTGCTCCAGTTCTCCAAAGCCTCCACAATAAATATATTTCTGAACATATTTGTTGTGAAGTGTCATGGCTGGCTAAACTTGCCTGGTTGGGATAACAGATGTTGATTTGTTTACCAAGAATAAAGTAAAAATCTAAGTATATTTTTCATAGAATGTCCCATATGGATGATACAAACATTTTAATTAGTCCAAACAGAGTGAGCCAAACTGGCCAGGGCAGAATTTGGTTATTTGTATCTGAAAATATTACGTAATACATTTTGTGTATGCTCAAATATTATAACTTTATGGAATAAAATATTTTTTAAAGTAAAGGAGTGTGTAAAGTATCTTCTTTAAACCAAAACTTCTCTGTCGTGCTTAATTAATTTCAAATTTTGGTGGGAGTGGAGGAGCAAGCTAATATTTGAATTGGTTAAGAGCACAGACTTTGGAACAAGACTTTCTGGCATTGAATAATTACCCTATTAGCTGTGTGATCCTGGACAAATTACTTAACATCTCTGAGGGAATGATTTTATTATTTTTAAAGTAAAAATAATAATAATACCTGCCTCAAAGGGAAATGGTGAAAATATACAGAGAGGGGCAAAAGTAGGTTTACAGTTGTTCATATGGAAAAAAATACAATAATTAATCAATAATACAAGAATAAACTCTGTTTCAGGTATTCACAATTGTTTAGTAAACCTACATTTGCCCCCCACTAACAACAGTTTTCTGGACCATATGTGCTTTTATGTTAATTATTATTTTGTATATGAAAATAATGCCACTCTAAATAAATGTTTTCCTTGATGTAATTTTTCAAAAAACTAGGCAGGTGGGTCATAGTGTTGCTGGAGGTTGGTGTTGGTGGGATTCCTCCATCACTAGTGGGAGTGGGGCTCTTACAATATCTTTAGAAAAGGAATTTTCTAAGACTCGCATGGGAGAAAGAGTCGTATTTTATTGGTGTGGAATGATATTGCTCAGGCTGCAAAGATTCATGTCCCTTCATCCAGTCCTGAAAGAGGTTCAGCTGGGGATCCATGGAGCCGAAAGCAGGGCCAGTGTCCACAGTTTCCATTCCATGGTGGAACTGGGTTCGATGTAGCATTAGGGTACATTTAGTTCATCAGTTGTGGGCCATGTAGGTGAATGAAGGGGAGCGAGTCCCCTGCAACAGGAGAGCCAGGAGCCCGGTGAGTAAGAGAGCAAGAGAGAGAACTCCCTTTGTTCAGGAGTTTGAATATTAAATCTTCCCATGCTTGCAGTGGCCACGCCTATCCTGGCCACTGACTTGTTCCCTAGGTGTGATTGACAGATAAGCATCTTCCCACGTCACCCAGGCCTTACTGGGCATGTGTCTATGGTCCAGTCCCATCCCCCAACGATCTGCAGGGCATAGACCTGGAGAGTGTTAACCTGCAGCTTCCTGTATAAATGGCGTGTATAAAAAGCTGTATAAATGGCATGCCTCTATTTTTTAGTCTTCCCTTTACTCCTTTCCTGTTATTTAATAACAATGTTAACAGTATCAATAGATTTAAACTTGAAATTTAGCTTTAATGGAAAAAGTAATGGCCTGCAATGGCCTACATTACATGAAGTAGAGGTGCCAGAAATACCATGGCAAATTGTGAGGGAAGGATTCAGAAGGAACAGAGATACTGGCATCCCAGAATGGTCCTAGAGTATCAGAACACAAACCCACAGTGCCTGGAGGAAATGCCATTGTCCAAGGCAAGAAGACATGCACAGTTGAGGGGAGGCACTGGCATCTTTGAGAAGCTTAGGAGTGACTCTTCTCTGGTCTGGCACATAGTGGGACACATCAAAGTAAAAGGTAAACTTTTGTCCCTTTCATCTCCTATTGTTAAGAAAGAAGCCTGGCCCTTGCCAGTGTGTCTCAGTCCTAGAGCATTGACCCTATGCTCTAAGGGTCTTGGGTTTGATTCCCGGTCAAGGGCATGTACCTGGGTTGCAGGTTCAACCCCAGTCCCAGTTGGGGTGCCTGTGGGGCAACCAATTGATGTGTCTCTCTCACACTGATGTTACTCTCTCAGTCCCAGTTGGGGTGCCTGTGGGGCAACCAATTGATTTGTCTCTCTCACACTGATGTTACTCTCTCTCTCTCTCACTCTCTCTCTCTCCCCCTTCCACTCTCTCTAAAAAATCAATAGAAAAAAAGATCTTCAGATGAAGATTAAGAAAGAAAGAGAGAAAGAAAGAATAATACAATTTAGCTTTAAATATAATGACACTCAGATACGATGATATAGTTTGCATTATTTTGTTGAATATTTTTTCATCACTTTGGGACAAAATGATAGTTCCAAAAACGTTAAGCAACAAGGGTTGAAAATAGCTCAAGACTGTTTTCAGGGAGCTCTGCCCGAGAATGTTGAGAAAGCACACATTCATTGCGTCCCTTATTCTTCCAAATACTTGTTACTCGAGAGATTGCTCAGCCTTGTGAAAAGAGCCCTTGTTTTAGGGGGATTTGGTTATTTTTTCTTCTATTCCTTCGCCTAGTATTTACACATAAAGGGCCTTCTGCAGTCCTCTGTAAATTAAAGTGAAAAAGAATAAAACAACTACTCCCCCTACCATGTTGCTATGCTCCTTGATCCCCCGTACCCTTAAACCCATGTGGCCCTGCATGAATGGGCCAGAGGAGGAGGTGTCATGATGGAGGATGTGGGGCAGTCATGTACATACACGTGGGCTTGCTAATTCCTGTGATGATCCTGCTCTGGAAATGGTCTCCTAATTTCTGAAGGCAGATAAATAGAAATGTACTGGTGGCCAAAACCACAAGTGCTCCCCTGTATCCATGTTCTCTCTTTGTTGTTGTTGTTACATCCCACTGCCTCCCTTTAGGCTGGCTGCAGTCATGTGATGAGTTCTGGCCAATTGCATGTGAGTAGAGACTCTGAGTGCCACTTGTAGTCCTCACCCATAAAAAAATCTGGTACTCACTCTATTTTCCCATCCACTGACTGAATAAGCAGATTTCAACAGCCATATTTGTTTTATTTTAATTATGAGAAATTATCAGCATTGGCATTTTCCTCTCTCCTATTGAGACTCCATTTTATATTTTTATAATACTAATTAAGTTAGACCATTTAAAGGGAGTTTGATAAGCTCTTTGATTTATTTCCTCTTTTTTGTACATATTATTCAGGAAGCCCAGCTGGCCATATTACCATATGTCATCTCATCAAAATTCTTTAGAGGTGTGTGTGTGTGTGTGTGTGTGTGTGTGTGTGTGTGTGTGTGAAAATTTTTTTCATTGTAGGTTCTTTTTTTATTAAAAAAATTTTAATGTTAAGGAGGTGGCAGTGGGTTGGTGGGGGGTAGTGGGTCTTTTCTCTCTCTGTTTCTGTCTCTCCTCTCCTCCCACTTTTCTTCCTCTCTCCTCTTCTTCCGTCTCCTCTTCTCTTCTCTCCTCTCCTTTCCTCCCCTCCCCTCTTCTCTCCTCTTCTTTCCTCTCCTCCCTTATCTCTCGCTCCCTCTTTTTGAATCTGAAAAAAATATTTTTAATGTTGATAGAGTTGCAGGTGTCCTCCTTTTCCTCACACTTTCCTCACCTCCACTCACCCCTGCTCCCCCCTCCCTTGGCCTTCACCAAACTATTGTACATGTCCATGGGTATGCATGTATGATCTTTAGGTAATTCCTTCACCTTCTTTATCCAGACACCCCTACCCCCTCCCCTTGGACACTGGCCATGTATCCATGCTTCTGGTTCTAGTTTGTTCATCAGTTTATTTTTTTCATTATATTCCACATACTAGTAAGACCAAGTGGTATCTGTCTTACTCTGACTGGCTTATTTCACTTAGTATAATGCTCTCTAGGTCCATCCATGCTGTTGCAAAGGATAAAAGTCCTTCTTTTTTACAGCTGCATAGTATTCCATTGTGAGTTTCTTATTTCTCTTTTCTCTATCACTGAATTGGCAAACTATGTCATACAGATAATATTTCACCCCTAGGCCAACCAGGGATTCATTCAGAAGCCAGTCAAATATCTTTATTACTTTGTGATTCTTATCTTATATCCTGGCACTGGAACACATGCTATTGGTGACAAGGTTAATAAATACCATGGCTCTAAGAATTGCTAGAAAATGGTCAGTTTGTTTTCTCCACTTGCCTCCTCTTCTCAAAGATGGGGTCATTTGACTCCACTTTGAGTCCTTTAGAACCACCTTTGACCTCAGAAAGGAGAGATTTGAAATGTTCACAATTCCCTGGTGCTTAGGATGAAATCCTTCCTGTTCCTGAATGGTACTAGGCCCCTGAAATTTTTTTTCCTAGGGCAGGTTCCCAATTTGCACCTGAGTTCTGCTATTGAAACTCATGTTGTTCCCTGACATACAAACTGCCTGATATCCAAGTCTCTTTATCTGGGGATCTCTCTCTCTCTCTCTCTCTCTCTCTCTCTCTCTCTCTTCTCTCTCCCTCTTCTCTCTCTCTCTCTCTCTCTCTCTCTCGCGCGCGCGCACACACGCGCTCTTATTGATTTCAGGCAGAGGGAGAGAGAGATAGAAGCATCAATGATGAGAGTGAATCATTGATTGGCTGCCTCCTGCATGCCCCCTACCAGGGATCGAGCCTGAAGCCTGGGCATGTGTCTTGACTAGAAATCAAATGGTGACCTCCTGGTTCATAGATCGACACTCAATCACTGATTCAAACCGGTGGGGCTGCCTTTCTTTTATAAAGTCAACTTCTCAGGGACTGGAAACCGCTTCCCAGGTATCTTCTCAACTCCTCAGACACGTGGTTGAATTTCTCAGAACTGCTAAGAACATCGTATACAACACAAAATGTGTTCAGATTCTAGGAGATGTACTTTCATTTCTACTCAATTCAATTCAGTTCAACAAAGATTTTTAAAACAACTTTAGAACCAGGAGACATGAAAGCGAAGGAGACATAATGCTCTCAAGGAGTTCCTAGTCTTATTGAAAAGACCAAGCTGTAAACACATTATCACAGTGAGTGCTAAGAACTAGACATATATAACTCGTCAGCGACAAGAGCGACTCTGAGGATGGAACAGTCAAACACCTGGGAGGAAAACATGGAGATCACAAAGCTCCCATGTTCAGTGGCTACACAAGGATCACGCCTGGATTTTGTCCTTTGGGAGATAGGAGCTATGGTATACTGCATATTGGCCCCAATTTTACTTTTCCCTGTATATATATTTGACATGACCTGTTAATATCCCTTAACTCTGGGAAAATAGGGGGCATACGCTAACAGGGGTGTGGGATGAATTTGTACATTGGAGCTTGTGTTTTTTTGCTGCTACCATTGCCATAAAGAGATGCTCAGGTCAGTCTGGCTGGTCCTAGGAGGGAATTGAGAGACATGTGGAATAAAGTTGCTCCAGCTAAGCTACCTCACCTAAACTAGCCTAAAGCAGCACCCCTACTGACCCACAGATGCATTAAAAAGCCCATCTGAGATTAGCACATATCCAGCCTCACGAGCTATAAAAATTAATTACTGTTGTATTGAAACCCTTAGTCTCTGGTGGTTTATAGTGCAGCAAGAGCTAGCCAGACAGGAATCATTGAAGCTGCTGAATAGCTTAACAGATGTATATTTTAGAAAGATCACTCTGGAAACCATTTTGACAGTAAATTGGAGGGAGAAGAGATTAAGAAGTGGACAGATAGACCAAGAGATCTGGCTTATCACAACATTTAGCTGAGAGATTATAAAGGCTGGAACTATGGTGACAATGAAAAAAAATGGGTTCAAAAGTGATATAGGATGTAGGTCATAGTGATTTATTGGATAAAGAAGGAAAAGGAGAGAATGGTGTTAAGAAAGCTTGCAGATCTCTGGGTTAGATTAGTAACAAAACTAAGAGTGATAAATGAAAATTATAGGAGTTCTAGAAGGTTTCTTAGGGGGCAAAAAACAACAGCATGCCAGTAACCATTCCCTTCTTAGCAAAGATATCCTATATAATAAAAGCCTACTATGCTAAGTGTTTGGTCATCTGGTCATCTGTTCAACCGATCAAAGCATAATATGCTAATGATATGCTAAGGCCGCTCAACCGCTCACTATGACATGCACTGACCACCAGGGGGCAGACAGTCAACTGGTTGACCAGTAGCTATGACGTGCACTGACCACCAAGGGAGGCAGACACTCCAACCAGTAGGTTAGCTTGCTGCTGGGGTTGGGCCAATTGGGACTAAGCAAGATGGGCCAGACACACCCTGGAGCCCTCCTGCGGTCCCTCCCCGGCTGGCCAAATTCCCGAGTCCCTCCCGGGCCCCGATCGTGCACCAGTGGAGTTCCTTGTCCTGGCCTGAGCCCTCTCACAATCCGGGACCCCTCAGGGGCTGTTGGAGAGCCAGTTTTGGCCTAATCCCATAGGCCAGGCCAAGGAATCCCACTGGTGCACGAATTTGTGCATCAGGCCTCTAGTCTAGAAATAATGAATTCAGTCAAAGTCTCCATGTAAAGGTAGTAATGACCTGAAGACAAGACCACTTGGTAAACACACTAATGGCGTTTATTGGTGAAATGATACCAAGGAGTTCTTACCTATAAATTTTTTTCATGGAATGTGCCTGGTCTCTCTTAATTACTTACTGTACACAAAACTGGAATTTGTGGATTTCTAGGTCATAGAAAGCTGAATAATGAATAGTTGTACTGTAGACTATAATTACCAGAGTATAAAATGGGCTTTCCTAAAATGGGGGTGGATATATGTATGAGTGGTGTTTCCACATACATTGCTCAGGAAGAATCTTCTCTGTTAAATATGAAAACAAAATTCATTTAAATAAGGGAAAAGATGGTCTTTTGAGGGGTCTGTGTCTCACAGTCTCTGATTTACCAAGAAATGAATGTTTCACCTGTGACTGGTGATGTCCTTCTTTCTTTGAATTACTAGTAAGTGTTGGGTGTAGGTATGATCTATAACAGTGATAATTCAACATTTTGAGTTCTCAAAATGTGCATGTGGAGCTGGGACAGGGACAAGGAGTGGTGCAGAACATCACAAAGACAATGCTAACAAAGCAAGCAGAAGCCACCAACAAAGACCTGGCAATTCTCCTATAATTAATGAGTATTCTTCAAAAAACAGGCTCCTCCTTGTTGGGTGTAGGTATGATCTATAACAGTGATAATTCAACATTTTGAGTTCTCAAAATGTGCATGTGGAGCTGGGACAGGGACAAGGAGTGGTGCAGAACATCACAAAGACAATGCTAACAAAGCAAGCAGAAGCCACCAACAAAGACCTGGCAATTCTCCTATAATTAATGAGTATTCTTCAAAAAACAGGCTCCTCCAAGGGGGTGTGTGCAACCTCCCTGTGTTAATGAACAGTGTTGGCTGACTTAAGATAAAAGACTTTCTTTCATGATGATACGAGGACAATGTGGATGGATTGAGAGCCAGAAGTTACCAGAGGGAGATGGTGCCGTTCTCAGGAAAAGAAAGGGATATTAGGAAAACAGTAACTGTTCCTCATGAGATTCTCTCAGGTTGGCACACAGTTTTAATGTTCAGATAGCTTTATTACAAGCCCCTTGTTCTCCTGGAATCACTTGAAATGTTCTGTGCATTAACTGTTTTGTTCATTTTAATGGGTTTATATTTTATTTCTCCCCAAATATTAACTTCTTGAGAGCAGAAATGTGTTGTATACCAGTGATTCTCAAACAGATCATACAGATTATCAGGGGATCCTGATAAAATGTAGATTCTAATTCAGGAGTGGAGCGGAGCCCGAGAATCTGCACTTCCCACAACCCATCCAGTGATGCTGATGCTGCTGGTCCCTGAACCACATGAGCAACACTGGTCTAGCTCTATGTAAATCATTTACCAGAGTAAGAGTCTCTCACAGCTGTTTATTATGGGTTCTTAATTATAGGAGTTATTCCCCTGGCTGCCTTCCATAAAGAAATTTCCCATTTGGGTAAATCTTCTTCACTGTCTCTTTTTTTTCCTGCCTTCTACAGAGCGAAATAAATCAGAGAGAAACCCACATAGCAAAACAGCACTTTCCTCCCTACCCACCACAGAGTGGCTGCTAACTGGCTTGGAATGAAGATGTGACTCCCATCAATGGCAACATATTAATTAATTGTCTTCAGCAAACTGAATTACAGTAGCCTCCCCCCCCTTCTTCACTGTCTCTTTTTTTTCCTGCCTTCTACAGAGCGAAATAAATCAGAGAGAAACCCACATAGCAAAACAGCACTTTCCTCCCTACCCACCACAGAGTGGCTGCTAACTGGCTTGGAATGAAGATGTGACTCCCATCAATGGCAACATATTAATTAATTGTCTTCAGCAAACTGAATTACAGTAGCCCCCCCACACACACACTTTATCTGCAGTTTCACTTTCTGCAGTTTCAACTACCTAAAGTCCACCAAAGTCTGAAAATGTTAAATGGAAATTCAAGAAATAAGCAATTCATAAGTTTTAAGTTTCGAACTGTTCCAAGTAGTGGAAGAAATCTCAGACCAACTCACTCCCTCCTGCCCAGGATGTATACAGTACCTCCCTTTGTCCAGCCTCTCCATGCTGTAGATGCTACTCTACCATTAGTCACTTATTAGCCATCTCAGTTATTAGATTGATTGTCACCATATTGTAGTGCCTGTGTTCAAGGAACCCTTATTTTAGTTAATAATGTCCCCCAAACACAAGAGTGGTGATGCTGGCAACCCAGTTATACCAACAAAAATTTGTAAAGTGTATGTATGTATGGAAAAAAAACATAATATATATATAGGATTGGTACTATTTGTAGTTTTAGGCATCCTCTGAGGGTCTTTCAATCTATCCCCCACAGATAAGGGAGGACTACTGTACAAGCATAAAAAGGCTTTTTGAAAAAACACTTTTGAAGAAATTTCAGGGCACCTAATTTCTCTTCCTTTTATACCCTGCTTTCTTCACAGGGCACAGCTAAAATCCTCCAACCCCATGCTCCCTGCTCATATCTGTAATACTCACCTGCCCTATTGATTTAAAGACACCGTCCTCTACTGAATTTCACTATCATTTATGTATTTCCCATGCTTGACTTGTTTCCCCTAGAAAATGCTACACTCTTGGAGGTCAAGGATGGTAATAATAACAATAACAACTATATAAAATATTTACTATTTGTCAGGCATTGTGCCACAGAATATATATCCATTATGTTATGCAGTGCTCTTGACAATTCTTTTACTCCTGTCTCACAGTTGAGAAAACAGAGGCTTAAAGAGATAAAGAATTTACCTGAGGCATGTCAAAGACTACAAGTTGCCACCCAATATCTGTTCTCCATTTCTTCTCTTGCAGTACAACCAAAATTCCATTTTGGGTGGCAATGTAGTTAAATAAAAATATTGCCTTTCTCAGCATCCCCTGAAGCTAGGTATGCATGTGACTGATGCATCGCCAATGAAATTTAAGCATAAGTGTAGTATAGAACTCGAAGATGCATAAACAGAGCTGAGAGTATGAGGGGAGAAGCATTTTTGAAATAAGCACTTGTTGTCCTGGCCAGTGTGGCTCACTGGTGACAGTGTCGGCCAAGGACCAAAGGGTCTCGGGCTTGTTTCCCAGTCAAAGGCATGTACCTGGGTTGCAGGTTTGATCCCCAGCCCTGGTCACAGCGTGTGCAGGAGGCAACCAATCAATGTTTTTCTCCCTTAAAAAAAAAAAATCACTCTCCCTAAAAAAAAACCACAATGTAAAAAAATATCCTGGTGTGAGGATTAACAAAAAAACAAGAACAACAACAACAACAAAGAAATAAGCACTGTGACCCTTCTGACTTTCTTCCTTATTTAGGCCTTGATGATCCTCCAATGCAGCGGTTCTCAACCTGTGGGTCGTGACCCCTTTGGGGGTCAAACGACCCTTTCACAGGGGTCGCCTAAGACCATCGGAAAACACATATATAATTACATATTGTTTTGTGATTAATCACTATGCTTTAATTATGTTCAATTTGTAATAATGAAATTGGAAGTCACCACAACATGAGGAACTGTATTAAAGGGTTGTGGCATTAGGAAGGTTGAGAACCACTGCTCCAATGGTTTTAAGCTGTGGCAGCCATCTTGGACCACAAGGTGAACTTGAGGACAAAAGCTACACATTAGCATGCTGGAGCCAAAAGTAGGAAGAGCCTTGGTCCCTCGTGACCTTGAAGTGGCACTTTGAGCACATGAGAGAGAAATTAATATGTACTACTTCAGCCATTTTGGATTTTCTCTCCCTCTCACCCTGGCCTTACCCTAAGTGAGGCACATCTCACAGCTGATAAGAGATATTGCTGGGATTTCATCCTACACAATTTCATATCTTCTCCCTACCCTCAGTGTCTAATCACTTGACATGCACATCATATTTTATGCTTAGTTTGGCAGCATGAGTAAACTCTCTATTGAAAAGAGAAAGAAAACCTATATATTTTATGTATTAAAATAGCCTTTCATAGAGTTCCTTGTAGATCCAGCAGGTAGAATATTGGCACTCCCCTAAATAATTTAAAAATGTGGTAAAGATATTTCTTGAATATTGGAAATGCTTTTCAATATCCTTATTTTATTTATTGGTGTTCTTGCACTCAACTCTCATTTGCAATTCATACACTTGAAGTTGCCATTATCACTTGTGCATTCATTTGGCAAATATTTATTAAACACCGATGATATACTAGGAACCAATTAGTTGCTGAGGACAGAGAGGTGAACAAAATAGACAATATGTCTAATATCGTGGTGTCTGTATCCTTGTGGGTATGTGGAGGGGAGATATGGAGATAGGACAAATAATAAACAAACAAATGAGTTATGTAGTGATATGTTTAGTGAAGAAAATTCAAGTGCAGTGGGGGAACCCATGTTGCCAAGATTGGGGTTGTTACCTGAAAACACGTAAGAGAGCCCATCAAGAAAATTTTGTTTCCTAGCTAGGGCTGTCAGCATGTTTTTAGTTTGGAACAAACACATATTTTGGTGACAAAGATTGATACATTTCAGAAAAGGTTCCACATTATTCTTGACAATTTCAAAACTCTCTGTGGACTTGCCTGAGCATCTGGTATCCAACAATCCCAACTGGACAATAACTGGTTTGCTTTTTTTATTCTTTCCTTTCTACTGTGAATGTGATGTTATTCCATGAGGAGTCCAATTGCTTCTTTCCTCAAATAGGACTGTACCTGGTTAAACCAACTTGGAGAAGAGAATGTGACTAAGGGAGTACTAACTGAGTGTGCATGGGAGTGTGGGTGTGCCCCCAGATGTGCAAGTATATCTAAGATGAGAGCTGCAACAGACAGGATAATCTTGATATTTATTTGGTCAAAAGGTTGATATTCCTAACTACCTAACCCTCATTCCTCTTAGTCCCCTTAAAATGTGAACTTGCTCCCAATGTTATGTGGTCTGAAAATGAAGTGGAGATTAAAAGGGAACAAGAGGCTGTAGCTGGTTTGGCTTAGTGCAGCGGTTCTCAACCTGTGGGTCGCGACCCCTTTGGCGGTTGACTGACCCTTTCACAGGGGTTGCCTAAGACCATCCTGCATATCAGATATTTACATTATGATTCATAACAGTAGCAACATTACAGTTATGAAGTAGCAACGAAAATAATTTTATGGTTGGGTCACAACATGAGGAACTGTATTTAAAGGGCCAGAAGGTTGAGAACCACTGGCTTAGTGGATAAAGCATCAGCCTATGGACTAAAGGGTCCAGGGTTCCATTCTGGTCAAGGGTACATGCCTAAGTTGTGGGCATGATCCACATTAGGGGGTATGCAGGAGGCAGCCGATCAGTGATCCTCTCTCATCATTGATGTTTCTCTCTCTCCCCCTCTCCCTTCCTCTCTGAAATCAATAAAAAATATATTTTTTAAAAGATTTAAAAGTTTAGCACTCTCTCTCCAGGGAGGACATCTATGCCTTTCTTTCCTCTCAGGCTTTCCATATCTCCTGAACTCTAAGGGTCTCCACAACGGGAGGAGCAGTGGGCAGTGGTAAATCATCCCAGGCTAACCCCCTGAACCTGCCTCAAAGGTCGCCTTTTCTCTGACTTCACAGTGAGCCAAAGCAGCCTGCCTTCGCTCTGTCCTGTTGCTTCTTCTATTATAAGTCCTTCCTTGTTTCACTGTCCCCAGCTTAATAAATGTACTCTTAAAATAATAAACAAACAAACAAACAAAACCCCACAAAATTTAAAGGTTTATGGAAGCCAGGCCCATAATGTAAGTGAGTAAAAGAGCTGTGGCCAATTGGAGAGCCCGTACAATATCCACAAGGGCAACAACTGGACAGTGGAAACTGGTTGGGACTGTTGGCCTACATGTTTTGACTTTTTTTTCAAGAAAATATAGAAATTTCTTTATTTTAATATATTGACAACCAACTTAAAAAATACCAAATAACTAGCATTGTTAGAACCAAGAAATACATTTATTAACTAAATTTCATCTGGTGTGTTTCCTGTCATGAAATGTCCTGACAGACGACTACCATTTTTTCTTGTTTGTGCGAACAACAAAAGGAAGAACTAGAGAGTGATGCTCTCTGTCACCTCCTACTGATCCAAAGTAGCTCAGCCAAGAGTATCTTTTGTTGTTTCCCTATAAAACTCAGTTCTGAGCCTTTTCCTGTCCCAGTGACATCTTCTTATTCTACCCTCTTTATTCCTGTCTACATGTCAGTGTGATTGTTCTGAAGGCTTCCGTTCCTTAATCCTCTTGTCTTCTCACTCAATGTTTGGCGTTCCTAACTGCTCTTCTAGAAACCTTAAGGAGATGCATGGCTATGCTTTAAAGTGGGTCAGTGAACACCTGTAAATTCCTTTGCAAAATTGTGGATGTGTTTATGTGCAGTTTTATGTGGAGGTGATTGTAATTTTTATCAGATTCTAAAAGTAGTACCCCCTTGTCATGGGTTATTTCATTCACTCTTTAGCCTCACCTGCATTTGCCTGTACTTTATGCTGGGTCATAAAATGTTCCCTTTCCCTCCTTTTCAAAATATTTCAGTGGATCCCTACTGCCTTAAAAAAAATGAAGATTTTTTTAGATTAGCACCCAAGATCCCTTATCATCACTTCCAACCCATGTAGCCTATGTTCCATCAATTGTTCACTATTTGGTCTCAAATTCCCTCATGCTTCCATATTTGTGCACATCACCAACACTCCTCCCACCCCTCCACCTATCTGCACGTGGACAGCTTATGTTTATTGCTAAGTTGAGTCCCCCCCAGTAGTAGACCCCAAGGTAAGGACTTGAGTGTTTTCTTTGAGAGTTGCTCTAGGAACCAACAACAGGGAAAAGGAAAGTGAAGCAGAGAATGGGAAGACTCTAGTTTATTAGCCAGTTACCACTGTGGGCAATTAGAGAAACTCTATCTCATTGAGGAACTCTTAGAGACAGTGTAAAGCAACTTCAGTTATCGCACAGGTAAAGCAACAACACTGGGGCATTTATCCCCCAACATCTGGATGTCACAGGGTTTGAAGGCTGTTCTTGGGGGACTTCCGGCAGCAATTGGGTAAATATAAGACCAGGAAAATAGCCCTCAGGTGTTGAGTCTTAGGTGTTCTTAGTAAATTGCCTATAGCTTAGAAGTGAGTGGTGAGGGAAGGTGGGCAGGAGAGTGTCAGTTTTGCTATAAAATCCCAAATGTAGAGATTATTCTGTACACATAATCAAAGGAAACTGCCGGGGTTCTTGTCCCAGCATCAAGAAGGGTTCAGGAATCTGGAAAAGGCTGTGCGTAGATGACATAGGAATCCAGAGACTAATAAAGAATCCGGAGACGAGATATAATTTTGAAAGACATTGGGGGTCAGAGGACCTTCAGCTAAAGGAACTAAAGACTCCCTCCTTGTCTAGGACCCTTGCTTTTATTAACACAATTTGTCCTAAGGCAAGGTGGAGATAATACACGTCAAAGGGTTAGGTTTCAAAGGGTACAGAAGCATTGTCAGTTTGGGGGAATTAGCCTCCGGCTGTTCAGGTGTTTGGCCAGTAGGAGGCAATAACATGTAGATTAAGATGCCCTTTAACTGTCTGGCAGCCACAATCAGTTTCCTATTCATTGGGGAAATGCCTTTAGCCATTCCCAGATGCAGGTGACTACATGTGTGACTCAACTCTGTTGAGTCCCCAAGTCTCATCAACCTTTTGTTGAAACTCTTGAAATTATGACATGCTGGAATTGGTTCCCGGCAGGAAACTAACCCAAAGGAAGTTCTCCAAAGGTCGTACTCCATCCTTTGAATTATGTAACGGTTCATTGTTCATAATTGAGAAAATATTTATTAAGTAGATGCCATGGACTGGGCACTGTGATGGGCAACAAGGGTGTGGCAGTGAAAACAACAGGCATCCGCCCATCACGTACAGGTGTGACGAGTATCACATAACTAGAGCATGTTGACCTCTTGTCTGCCTCCAAGTCTAAATGATATCTCTTGTGTCTTAACTCTCAGGCCTTACTCATTAGCTGGCACAGAGTGGGCATTCAGGAAATGTTTACCAATGATCAGTGAATAAAAGTATACCCCTCAGGCTTGTTTGGAGCCCTTTATTTGGAAACTGTGAGACCATGGAACAATTCCCAGTTGAAGTGGGCATTTAAACTCTGTCTGGGAAATCAGTGCCTGCTTTGAATCCTGTCACCTTGACTGGGTGGGGGTGGGGCATTTGCGTGAAGTAGTCATGCAGGCCTAGCTGTCACCCAAAAAGAACCCTGCGTACAATTCCAAATAGTAAGTTCTTTTTCAGCAAACTCAAAGCAAGCTAACTTTGCAGCCAGAATCACTGCGATTGATCAGTTGTAATTAAATCCAAGCCTACAAGGCAGCTTTTTAATCTTTGAAGTAATTCCCACTGTTAACCTGTAAGGCTACCTATCCTTGTGAGCCCAAACCAGAGCAGAGTGAATCACTTCCTGACCTCTGTTGAAGTCAAGTGCTGTATAATGCACAGAGCATTTTATCTTGACAGAACTGGATTTTTATTAAGAGGAAATGCAGGCTAACATAAAAAATTCTAGTCTTTTTATTTTCACATTCTACATGTGTGTCTAGAAGACTTGCTAGGAGTCATACATTAAAAAGCATTAAAGAGAATTATTCTTCATAAATAACTGTAGTCTTTCTATTTACTACTTATTTCTTTGGAAATGCCTTGATATGCAAATGACTCATTTCCCTAAATGGTGCTGTGATCCAGTGAGCCACCTGTTGGCCACTGCTGACAACGGCACTATAATTAATATGTTTTTTTCTTTCATGCTGGAATATACTTTTAGAGCAGTGATTATTAACTTGAGTGTGTCTCAGAATCACCTGAAAAACTAGTAAGGAATACTAGTTTCTTGAATCAGGAAAGGGGGCCTGGGCCTTTGTATTTTACCAAAATGAATTTTTACCCAAGTTTGAGAATCGCTGCTATAAATTATATACACCAATTTTTCTCAAAAATTTTGAGCAATTATGTTATGCAGAATACCTATAAAAATGTTTTTAAATTTATATCATGCCAAAAATTAATAAAAATGCAATGACAGAGGAAAACAAAACATATATAGCAGTAACAAATGAAAACAATTTTAGTAATAGTCTAATGAAGAAGTAACATTTTCATTTTGTTTTAATTTCTCTTCTAGCCCATCTTTCTTTTTCTGAAAAAATAGTTAATTAAATTTAAATTATTTTTATTTACAGGGCATTTATTTTCTTTCCATAACATTGCAAATTATTTTAAATTACCTGATCTAAATAATTAAAAATAAGTGAGTCAGGTCATAATGTAGAAAGAGACTGCAGCTCAAAGATGACTTCCATCTGTATAAGACTTCTAAAAAATTAAATAGAAACTTCATCATTAAATAACTTGGCTGAAATATGGATAATTTCAGGTCAGCATGCATTGAAAAACAATTCTGCAAAAATAATAAATGTTACTACTTCAAACCCACCAGAATGGTTAAAATGAAAAAGACTAGCCACACCAAATGTCAGTGATGTTGTAGAGCTATGGATCTCTCATACATTGCTGTTTGGAGTGCAAAATGGCACAATCAACTTCAAAAATTATTTTATTAAGTTTAACATTATGGTTATGCTATAGCCCTCCTGGGAGAAAATGCACCCCTAAAAAATGCAAAGATAAGTCCACAAAAGGACTTGTCCAAGAATCTTTATAAAGCTTGATTGATAACAGTCAAAATCTGAAAATAACCCAAATGACCATCAACATAAAAATGGAGAAATTCTGTTGTATTCAAATAATGAAATAATAAATACTCAGGAACATAAAAGAGTAAACTTGTGAGACACAACAATATGGATGAATCTCAGAACCATTATGCTGAGCAAAAAAACAGACACAACTGAGAACACTGTGTGATTTCATTTCTATGAAGTTTAAGAACAGGCAAAACTAATATGTGGTGGTGGAGATCAGGACAGAGGTTGCCTTTTGAACTAACTGAGAGAAGACATAAGAGAACTTTCTAAGATGATGCAAATGTTCTATTTGATTCTATTTTGTCAGAACTCATCAATTTTTGTACTTCAGAGTTGTGCATTAATTGTACCTCAATAAAAGTGAAAAATAAAGGATTTGAGTCAAGTGAAATGTTTAAATAGTTCATTCATTGTCCTACACCGAAAGCCTGATAGAAGCCTATGACTTGTCCTTTGCTGTGAGCAGTGCGGGTGTGTGCATGTGTGTCTGCACATGTGTGTGTGAGTGCTCAGGCATGTGCATGCACGTGTGGAGGGGGTGTTAATACACCTAAAGCTGAAAAAGCGCTTGCCAAAGCTGTAGGTAAAGAGCCACTTGGGTTTGGTTTGGGGGGTAAAGATAGAGGTATTGATCTGAGACAAGATAATATGTTCTTTGTTGACCAAGAGAGTCTGGATATTTTAAAACTTGAATGTCCAAATCTTCCTTACAGAGTCAGAAGGCAAGTTTTTTATTCTGGTTAAAGGTAAGGTAATTTACTTAGGTCTGGAAAGAAATGCACAGCAAAAAACAGAGGTGGAAGGAAGAGTAAAAAATAGGTGAGTTCCCCCGGCTTCAGGTAGAAGTCCAAATGGGCTTCCTCCTGTTGGTGGGATCATGCTGGAAAGGTGGGGAGGGTAGAAGGAGAGGTGGCAGCTTCTGGCACCAGAATTAAAGACATGAACTATCATCAAAGTGGCTCCTTGAGTTTCTCAGTGAAGCTTCATCAGAATCCACACAGAGGCGGTTACTATTCCACTGATACATCAGAGGACTCCCTAAGACTAGGTGGAGGCCTATGCATTGGACTGGTTCATTTCTGGACAAATCTCTTAGAGAAAAGAAAAACATCAAAGGTGAATGTCATCATCAGGAATGAGAGGTAATACGTTGCCAATTTCAGTGAATTGGTAGAGAGAACCCCCTTGGCCCACTGCAGTGGTTCTCAGCCTTGGTTGTATTGGAATCATCTGAGAGGCTGCAAAAAGAAAAATAGCAATACCTGAGCCCCACACACAGAGATCCTGAGTGAATGGGTCTAAAAGTTGCCAAGGCAATTCTAACATGCACAGTTCTTGGTGTGATCCTCAGACCAGTGACATCATCATAACCAGAGAACGGTTGAAATGCACACTTTCAGGCTTCACCCTAGATCTACTGAATCAGAAACTCAGCCTTGGGGCTCAGCCATCTTCGTTCCAACGAGCCCGCGATATGATTCTAATGCACAATGCAGTTTGCCCATTGATTGATTTATGTACTTATTTGAGGCCGTTTAGGGATCAAGTCTTCCTGGATTTGGTTTTAGAGTTTCTGGTTTTTGAAGCATTGTTCTTCAGCAGTGATGGGCTTTATTCATTTATTTATTTATTTGTATCAGGAATTGCTTATGGATATTTTGATTTTCTGTCATTCTTCCCTGCCCATCCAATCACCCCATTTCTTGAATTCTCTGCCTGTAAGTTCTCATCTCCTCTGCAGCTGATTGCTTTAGCTGTTTCTTTGCCCGTTTTTTCTTTTCCTGAATCAGCTTCTTTCACAGAGCCATATCTTTATGTGCTTTCAGGATCCCTACATTGTGCTTCAAGGTTCTGCATTCATTTCCAGCAGAGCTTTGCTGAACGCAGAGAGCAAATCTCATACTCTTTATTTGTTCTTCCAGCTCATGCCTGGTTGACACCTCATCACTCAGTGCGGATGGGAAATGGCCTCAGTCTTTTCCAGCTATTGTTAACAAAGATTATATCCAGCAGATATATATCATCTGTCATTCCTGATTTATTTTAGCTTCTCACTCCGTTGATTCGCCAGTTAGTTCAGCTGCCTAATGCAATTATTCAAAACTTCAAACTCCTTTTTTTTTCCCAATAAACAAGAGTTTCCTTGAGGTCTTTCTGAGTTTTATAATAAACTGCAACTTGAGTGGTTCTCTCAGCTAAGAGTTTTCCTAATTCTGCTTTTCTGCTTCCTGAGGTAGCTGCTCCATGCTCCCCTCAGGTCTTGATTTTTTTATTCTTGGACTTGCTAGAGATGAGACTTCATCATTTTGCTGAATTTAGCTCAATTTCTTTTGTCACTTGGAACATTTTATAGAATTTCTTGACTATATTTGCATATTTCCGCAGACCTCTCACCTTCTAAAACCTTGTTCTGTTTGTTTGATTTTGTTGCCTTTTTTTGTTTGCTTTTGTGTCTTATGCTTCCTAAGTTTCCCCAAACAAGTATGCTTTCTACCAGCATTTCATTTATTATTTTATTCATTTTTTTAAAGATTCTGGTTGGAACCTTTACCTACTTTCTTCCTCAGAGAGCATTTACTTTGTATATTGATTTTTACCCCCCTCAAAACAAAAGTCTTTGTGCTTCAATTTTCTGTCCATATGTCACAACTTTTATTTATTTTAAGGTATTTTTAAAGTTCTGTAAATCTGTTAAGCTGTCATTTATCCTCATCTCGTCATGGTAAGAACACTGTCTGAAGAAAATGGCCAATGAGCAATTGATCAATAAAGTATAATTAATGACTGAATGATGAGGCCCTGCATGAAAATCAGCATTGATCCCACAGTCTCCAGGGAACGTTGCTCCAGGCCTGCTTTGACTGAGAGAACCACATTCTCCACACCAGAAATACTAGTACATCATGGCTTTTCTGGATATGTCACAAAGAATCTTCTTCCAATAGGTCTGAATAATCTTTCAACTACTAAGAAGCTTGATATATGCACTTTCTACAGCAGCAATTTTCAACTGGCACGTCACAGCAGGCTCAGTGGAGGGTCACAAGAATTTTTAAAACATGCAATACCTGACTATTTAGTTGGGGGCACTGACTTTTTTCCCCTTAAACTGTCAAATAAAAATGACAACAGCCAACACAATAGCCATCCAGTGTGAGCGAATCAAAAATTATATCTATTTTTTGTCAGATCGGCAAAATATATATTTGTTGGTGTGATGCAGAATTTTAGTAATTAGTTTATGTGTGCCATGAGATGAAAAAGGTTGAAAATCACTCTTCTCAAAGTCTCTTATTTATTTCTCCTGGGGAATTACTCTCATGCACATCATTCACTGGAGTCTTCAATTTCAGGAGCATCTTGAGTTCTTTTCCTTATTCCTCAGTGACTGTAAAAAATTTTTCTTCTAGGCTAGGGGTTGGCAGACTACAGCCTGTGGGCCCACAATCTATTTTTGTAAATAAATTTTTATTGGAATGCAACTATGCCCATTTGTTTATGTATTGTCTGTGGCTGCTTTCCTGCACTAAGGACAGAGTTGACCAGTTGTAATAGAGACTACATGGCCTGCAAAACCAAAAATATTTACTATCCAGCTTGTACAGACTCCTGCTCCAGAGTTTAACCAATAGCATGTGCTACTCTTTGCTCCAGGAACGAGGGTTGGTACCTGACTTTACCAGGTTTTTCTCTGATTTCCTGTGTCCCCTTGGGCTTGGTCTCATGGACCTCATCTTCAGGTACATAGCAGCTTTTTCTTTTCTTTCCTAGTTTCATCTGTGGGTTTTTTCAATTGGATGCCCATTGAGGGATGGTTTGTTCTGCCCTTCTTCCTATCTAAATTCTATTTTTTCTTTCCCCAAAGAATCAAAGTCTCATTTCCTCTATGAAATGAAACACAGACTTTACTGGTTGACGATATTGGCATGAAATCTCACACTCTTTCTTCCTCCTTGCCCCGCCCCTCTTGTACTCCATATTTAGTTGGATTAAATCATTAAGAAAATTCCCAACCCCAAACAACTCAAGGCTCCCACTAGCTTGTAATGCACCTGCAGTTCCCTTGTTTTTAACATTATAAACTACAATCAGCATTGGTGAAACCCTGCAGGACTTTACCCTTTCACATGAATATTTTGAATTTACTAATGGAACAGTGTTTCAGCCCAGAAATGCCCAATCCCACTCTGTGGAAGCTAGTAACTAGCAGCCAGCATTGTAACACTAGCAGCAGCTAACCTAGAGGGCCTGGAATCAAGGGTGGGAGGAAGGATGGAGGAGGAGATGGAGATGGAGATGGAGATGGAGATGGAGAAGAATTGGGATGAGGTTGGGGGACCATAGAAGAGGCAACTGGGGCAGGGACCCAGAGGAGGAGCTGCATCCTCTCTGGCCTTAGCAAAGGCATTTTTAGGAAATCTCCAGGACTGTCTAGGCCAGCGGTTCTCAACCTGTGGGTTGCGACCCCTTTGGGGGTCGAACGACCCTTTCACAGGGGTCGCCTAAGACCATCAGAAAACACATATATAATTACATATTGTTTTTGTGATTAATCACTATGCTTTAATTATGTTCAATTTGTAACAATGAAAATACATCCTGCATATCAGATATTTACATTACGATTCATAACAGTAGCAAAATTACAGTTATGAAGTAGCAACAAAAATAATTTTATGGTTGGGGGTCACCACAACATGAGGAACTGTATTAAAGGGTCGCGGCATTAGGAAGGTTGAGAACCACAGGTCTAGCCTGTCCCGTTCATTTGCATGAGAGAGTGGAATCTACCTGAGTGTGAAAGGATAATGAGGTAAGTCCTAAGGAATTTCAGCCACGTGTCCCCCTTTCTGCTCCTTTCTCTTAGACCCATCCCACCTGCCCTCCACGCAGGCCCTGCTTTTAGGACCAGAGTCAGGTGTCATTCTTCTTTCATATGTTGTGAGAATATTGGAAAGCTAGATGAAGCTGCATAAAACTATAGGTTTATAAATGGTCAATAAGACTTTAGGTATTTATTCTACTAAATACACTTTAAAGTTTTTACAGCTAGCATGTAGTGATTATCACATCTTTCTGGAAGTATCTTTTGTCAAATTAGGGCAAATTTCTCTATATCTAGTTGACTAATAGTTGTGTGTGTGGGGGGGGGAGTGTAACAGGTATTACATTTTGTCAAAATTTGGTATCTATCAAAATTGATACCTACTTCCCCTTCAATCTAATAATTAAGATATTTACTAAGAATGGTAATTGGTAATTTTGAAGCAATATCAGAGTAAAATTTTCAAACCTTCAAAAGCACTACTTTCTCGCAAATATATATGGAACTTGTGTCAATTAATAGCAGAAACCCATTACTGGCAGAAATAGGATGAGAAGGCTGGTTAAAAGGAGAGTTTAAAAGATTGAAGCACATATTGTCAGTGAAAGAAGAAATATTGAAAGAAGATTGTTAATTAATGCGTTATAGGGCAATAAAACAGTTTTATTGCCCTGTAGTACAGGACAGAACTCATTTGCAACTTATCAATCTTTTAGAAGTTAACATTTAACTTTGGAGAGGCTGGGCCCTAATCAATAGTAAATAGTAACTCAAACTAAAGTCCATTATACTAGAGCTGTTCTATCCAATATGGTGACTAAGTCGCATGTGGCTACTTAATTTAAATTAATTAAACTTATATAAAGTTAAAAATTATGTTTCTTAGTTGCATCAACCATGTTTCAAACGCTCAGTAGACACATGTGGCTATCATAGCAACGAGCTCAGATACAGAACAGAAAGTTCACAGTGGACTACAGGTCCCTAGAACCTCAGGTGCACCTCAGGCAGGCTTGTTAAAGAATACTCGTCTAGCATGACACAAAGGGAAAATTTTGCATAATTTTCCTTAGCCAGGAATTGTAGGAACTGAAGTATAAGAGCCATGCAAGGTAAGAGGTTAGCTGTGCTGGCAGCCAGCATGACAAAGGATTTTTCTGAGATATTTGTCTGGACTTCTACCACAGCCCATCCTACCTTCAAAGCATCCTTACCACTTGCAGCTGGGATGCTGCGTGGCCCTTCTGCTACCCGCACATAAACCTGTTTCCCTAGCAGTGGAGTCCCAAGACAATGGCCTTAAAATGTTTTGCTGCCAAATCTCAAAACTAATTTTGAAAAATAACTGATCCCCTCATAAGTTTTAAATTGAATCCAACGATATAATAACACTGTTGCGTCATATTTTAAGTATATCCAAAGGAATCTAACTACAAATGACATTTTGAAATTTACCATCATTCATTAAAAAGAAGAAATGTTCCAATGAGAGCATCTTTTCATTATACATTTTACTGCATGAAATCAAATTTTTATTATGGTTCTCCTACAGAATTTTATCCTAAAATAATTTATTTTATATTTGAAAGTTTTTTTTTTTGTTTTTTGTGGTTTTTTTAAAATATATTTTATTGATTTTTTACAGAGAGGAAGGGAGAGGGATAGAGAGTTAGAAACATCGATCAGCTGCCTCCTGCACACTCCCCACTGGGGATGGGCCCGCAACCAAGGTACATGCCCCTGACCAGAATCGAACCTGGGACCCTTGAGTCCGCAGGCCGACGCTCTATCCACTGAGCCAAACCAGTTAGGCAATTTTATATTTGAAAGTTTTTATAGTTCATTTGGCATTCTTCAGAGCCTCAAATATATGCATAGTAAATTGAATTTTTTTCTACTGCTGATGACCATCAAGGTTGATATGTTTTAAAATGTACTGAAACAACACTGAAATTATTGGTAATTCATAATTGATTTAAAAATTACAAGTCTATTACAAATTACAAATTTTGATAAATAAGTATTAAAAATAAAAGTAAAGTTTTTTTGCAACTATATCTCTAAATGACATCAATGAGACTATTTCCCAACTCATATATTTGTGAATATTTATGAAAAACATATATTTCTTTAATTATTATAAGGACATGAGGCTGATCATGGATTCTATTTCTGTTCTTTTTTGCATATATAATAACTGTGAAATCTTATTTTCATAAACAAGTACATAACATTGGAGGAAGTTTAATTATAGCCATGTCATTCAATTATTTGAACTTTTTAAATATATCCCAAAGCACTTGGTAATCTATCATAAAATTATTTTAATGATTCTATTAGCAATGAACTTGACAAAGCCCTCCTCAAAATAGTGTTAATTTCTACATGCCTTGAAAATAAAATATTTTTCTAAAATGCCTGAAGATATTACTTGCCTTTAATACATTTTTCTTTTTTATCAAAAATCAGAACTAATCAGAACCCTGAGTGACTTAATTGGCAAAGCTGGCCCTCATTTTTAAAATCATCAGCCAAACCCATCTTATCCATCAGAAAAAAAATGAGACATAATTTTTCCATACAAATAGATATGTTATAATGCACATCAAAATATCCATATTACAGAATATCTCTTGTAAGGTGTACTAGTGAAAACATGATAAAAATTTAAAAATTCCTGGTAAGTTATAAAAAAGATAAATCAATATTCTGCTTCTTATTATTTAATTTGTATTTATTTAGCATATCTAAAATAGAAATTATTTGTGAAGCAATGAATATGATAGAAAGTATAGTATTCCTTTGAAATATATGTTTGTATATGTTTGTGTGTGTGTCAAGTCTGGTGTTCTGTTTTTGAGAATAATAAAATAATACTCATGTATGAAAAATTGGAAAGAATTTTGAAATTTCATTAGTTATGATTAGATTATCTCTATGTAGTTAATTTAAAAGAATAGCATAAACTGCTCAAAACAAATGGTCTGACAACCAGCACTTGATTTAATTTTTTTAATTGCAAGGAAAACAATGTGACATTTATAGGATGAAACCAGATAATATTACTATAATCAAGGTAAATAGCTGATATTATTTGATAAAATAGGTTTTAATTCTCTTATTTAATAACAACAAAGTGAAACAAGTCTCAAACTTTCATGTCTGATTGGTATCCAGAGCAAGTGACACTCCTAGAAAACAGTTTAAATGACTTAAGGTCACTAACCTGTCATCTTTCACTCATTCAGAGGTTTTCTTCTTCCTTTTTCCAGGGATGAAGATTGATAATAGCCATCGCTTACATTTAAACACCTGAAATAAAATGGTTTGTTTTCAGTATTTCTTACAAATATACCTCACCAGGGATTCCTTCTCAGGACTCCCATTTTCCTATGCTATAATACAGCTGAATTTCAAAACATTTAGAAATGAATGGTAATGAAACACATATGACATAGACAAGGGTCTCTGATCCCATTTCCTATCACAGAGCTCCCCAAACCCCTGGATTCTCTGAAATGATAAATGTCTTTGTATGCTAATAAATGGTTGGCAGCTGGGGATCCTAGGTAGCAACAGGGTGGGGCTGGTTACCAAGGGAACCAAGGTATGATTAAAGGGTTGGAACTTTCAGACCCTCTTGGGACTGGAGGTTGACTTAATCAATGATCAATGATTTAATCAATCATTCCTATGTAATAAAGCTTCCATTAAAAACCCTAAATGAAGGAACTTGGAGAGTATCTGGGTTGGTGAGCACATGGAGATCCTGGGAGAGTGGCACACCTGAAGAGGGCATAGAAGCTCTGCACCCCTCCCCCCATACCTTGCCCTATGCATCATTTTCATTGGCTGTTCCTGAGTTGTATATTTTTATAATGAATGGATAATAGTAATGAAAGTGCTTCCCTGGGTTTTGTAAGCCACAAAAGCAAATTGTCAAACACAAGAAGGGAGTTGTGGGAACCCCAGATTTATAGCCAGGTGGTCAGAAGTACAAAAGATCTGGATTTGTATCTGAAGTGGGGGACAGTCTTGTGGGATTGAGCCCTTGACTTGGGGGGGTCTGATGCTTACTCCAGGTAGACAGTGTCAGAATTGAATTGAATTGTAGTGTAATGATTGTAACTAGCTAGTTATTAATATTAATAATAAGAGAGCAAAGGGGAGGCCAGGCATTATCAGCATGGTATCTGGGCAGCTTCATGCCCCCCAGCAAACCACTGTTCCATTCCCTGCAGATCACTGGGGGAAGGGATTGAACAAAGGGAGAAATGAGCACAGGTGCAGTGAAGTTGGGGTGATGTAGGGCAGGTGCTTGCCTGTCAGTCTAGCCTGGGGAATAATGGATTGGCAAGGGGATGGACCCCATCAGATGTACATGAAATCTCGGAAGGTTAAAATCCCCAAAGAGTCCCCTCTCTCTTGTTGACTTTTGCATGCTCTCTTGCAACTTGTTATTATCAATCAACATTTAAAATTCTTCCACCCAACAGTACTTTATCTAGTAATCTTTCTTTCAAAAATACTTAGACTATATATAGGAGTTTACTGTATTCTGGTTTAATATAACAGTTAGAAATAATCTAAATGTTCATCATACAGGCAATATTGAAATTGTACAATTATGTTAGGGAATTTTATACAGATTTTTTTGTAAAACTATATTTATAAGGACTGACATGGAAGAGGCTCATGACAACTAGTAAATGTAAAAAAAAAAATATTTGCAGAAAAAAATAGAAAGAGCCAATTTTGAGAAATAGAAAATGTATATGTAATTATTCATCCCCATTTCTCTACCAAAAACAAAAACAGAAACAAAAAACACACACCTCAGTAATATCTACATTGCTGATTCGGTATGTGTTTGTGTGCATGTGTGAAATGATTCTGCAATAATATATACTGTACTGTTAAGAATGACTTCAGGATAATGGAACTAAGAGAGGAGGAGACTTTGGTTTTCGCCTGAATATTTTTAGATTGCAAGTTATAATGCTCCTTTAAATTTAAAAAGACACGATGTACCAGGGAAAATGCTGTCAACACTCATTCAGACTGTTACACTGTTCCTTAAAACCCTCATTTCACATGCTGTCAACAATAATTTCCCGGATTATCTTCATAGAATATCCCTGAGGCCTACAAACTTGCCTAGGAAATCTTCTGAGATTTGTCTGTCTGATAATCATCAAAACTTCCAAGTTAAATTAATTAACCTTAATATTATTCCTAGGGCTTGCCCACGCCACACACAATCTTTGCCCATGATACATTCTGTTCCTGTTGGCAATACATGGTAAGTGCTAATGAGTGCTGCTGCTAATTCCAATCTAATAAAATCTTGTCAGAAACTTACCAAAAAGAATTAAAATAAAATCTCAATAAAGAGTGGAATTTTTTTTTTGCTACTCCTTGACCTAAGGAAGTATAAACATGACCTGAGACTGACACTGTGCTAAACATTTAAAATTAATAATAACAGTAGTGAATGAGGCTGTACTTAATTTTGCTTTGTATAAGATGCCTGATTTCCCTGCAGCTCACCCTGATTTATTTTTGGCCCTAAGTATTTACTGAGAGTGAAAATCATATAATGAAACTTTGCAGCCACTTGCTCCTTTAAGTTACCAAACCCAGATGTCACTGGAAATGACATTATCTATTATCATTACAGGCAAATGTCCTGCTCTCATCAAAGCCCAGGGGAGCAATCCAAAACTGAAAATATTTTTTCAAAGAAATATATTCAGTTTTATTTTGCACAAATCTTTACTCTGAAATCTATTAGAAGAGCTGTCAAACCATTTAGTTTAAGATATACTGGATAATTCCAGCCCATAGGTATAAAACTAGAGGGAAAAAACTCTTAATAAGTTAATCTCTAAAATGGATGGAAATACAAAAAATGTTACAGATAATTGTCATAGCAAAAGGAAAGGTTAAAATGAAAACATTATTATTATTATTATTATTATTATTATTATTATATATGTGAGACCAGCCACATCACCCTGCATCATAAGGTGAGCTGACATGTGGGTTATCAATAAATATTTGGTTGATTAATGCATCTTATTAGCACAATGTTTGGGGTTATCATAGAACAGAACATTTGTCACAAGGATAGCAGCTTCCTGTAATGCTAACAATTTTAGGCTTTATTTCCTTATTAAAATTACATTATATTATTATCAAACTCAAGTTATTTCATTCCAGATAATAGAAATGAATTATGCAAATATATTTTGGATAATGAGGCTTGAAAAGGCCCAAGATCAAGGAAGAGGAAGGAAAAGGATTTTTCTGTTGACATTTTAAACTGACTCTTTAATAATTTAATTCTCTCTAGCTTATAAAAGAAAAACAGATGAGGTGTTTGAAGATACAATGTAAAAGAATGCAAAAGATGCAGAGAGGAGAGTAAAGACATTTTAAAAATCCTTAGGTTAGTCATTGGTATTTCCTAGCTATAGCCTATATACAAGTAGAAAGAAAAAAAGTGAGAAACAATTTATTCTTACTTAATCTTGTAGAGTTTAAGTTTAGGCAAAAATGCTTTGCTATGGAAAAAATAGTAGAAAATTAAGATGTATAAAAAAATTTTATATTACATATTTATTTAACTGACTTCAGAGGTAAAGCCTGACACAGCTTGCAATCACATACTAAGAAAGCGGAATTTTTGGACTAGAACATGCGGTGTTCTCCCTGGGCAGAATGGTTCCCAGGTTCTTTGTCCATGGGAATCGAAGAATGAAAATCACGGATGGAAGGTGGTATAGCAAAGGTGGAAATTTATTGAAGAACAAGTACATATTCCCATGTGGGGAAGGGGAAAGGATCTCACAGCACAGACTCCCATGTGGGGAGGGGGAAGCGTTCCACTGAGTTCCTTTTCCCTACAGTTTATAAAGGCTGCAGATCTCTGTGCCTTGATATCCCCTCTGACTGGTCACTATTCCCTTAGACTGGTTACTATAGTAACTTCTGAGCTCAAAGGTCAAACCTCACAGGGGATGTGTGAGGGTTTTCCTCCTCTCCCTCCTTTTATTTTGTAAATATAGACCTTTTTGCTGTTTTCAGCTCCCTCATTCTATGGAAATGTACCTAATGCAGCTTTTCAGCTTCCCTATTCTATGGAAATACACCTTCTGCTGCTCTGCAGCCCTGTGCTTCTTCCATGGTCCTCTTAATTTCTAAAATTTCCTAAACCTGTCTTTTTCACCCCTAAAGATTTCTGTTTCACTAATAACAATCAGCATCTGTAAACCAGAGCAGCATTGACCAGTGTGTTATTAGTGGAATGTCAATGACTTTATGATGGCCAGTAGCTTCATGAAAATTCACTGTGGACAAGGATTCCAGAATTGTAGATCTTTCATTGGTATCCCCATTTGCCTTATTCCTTGACCAACAGACTCAGTTTACTTGGAGTATAATTATTATTTGCGCCCTTTTTAATTCTGGAAAGTGTTTCAGTGTGGGTGATAAATTATTTGGTTACCCTAATTTTAGATAGAATTGGGGGGGGGAGGAAGAAAACCCGGCCGGTGTTGCTCAATGGTTGATCGTTAATCTATGAACCAGGAGGTCACGGTTCGATTCCCTGTCAGGGCACATGTCCGGGTTGCAGGCTCAATCCCCAGTAGGGGGCGTGCAGGAGGCAGCCAATCAAAGATTCTCTGTGAGCATTGATGTTTTTATCTCTCTTCCTCTCCCCCTCTCTCTCTGAAACCAATAAAAACATATTTTAAAATTAATGAAAAAAATTTGGAAAGAAAAGGCTGATAGATCTCAGCTCTTCTTGCCACCTTGACCCATAGGACATAAGGCAATTTGAAGTAAATCATTCAAAGCCTTCTCTGGACTCCATATAAATGCAAATTGGACCAATCAGCTGCATTTTACACCAGCTGTAACTTCTGGATGGTCTTTAAAGAAAGCTCCACTTAGAGAGTATTTCAATGATGCAAGGGAAATTTCACAAACTGCTAAACTGAGGGTGGGAGGTCTGCATTTCTATCAAGACATGGGCAGCAGCAGAAAAGCTTTTTTCGCTACAGCTGCCACCTGAAACTTCAGCCCTAGTTACTCACCAATGTATGTTGTTCATAGCATTCTACTATTTCCCTATAATATCTAGATAAATTCTGAACACCATGTTATTCAAGATGGCATCATGAATGAAAATATCATTTAGCACTCTTTCTTTGTTCACAGGATTTGATGTTGACAAAATATGCTACCAATGTTGCCTTTTGTGCAACGAAGGGAAAAGGAGCTTTAATAGAATTTAATACTTCAGATGTATAAAACATTATATTTTTTCCCAAATAGGATTTTATTTTACCCCCTGGAATTCTTCAATATAAATAAACATACTTTCCAGAAATGTTAACCCAAATACATAGTTTTTTAAAAATACATTTTTATTGACTTCAGAGAGGAAGGGAGAAAGGAAAGAGAAAGAAACATCAATGATGAGAGAGAATCATGGATCAGCTGCCTCCTGCATGGAGCTGGAAACCTGAGCAATGCCCTGACAGGGAATCCAACTGTGACCTCCTGGTTCATAGGTCGATGCTTAACCACTGAGCCAGGCACCAAAATACATATTTTTTCCTCTTTTGCAACTGACAGTCATCTCAGGCAAAGAAAACTTGATCCATTTTGATTTCATAATTATGATTTTATTTCTTAGGTTGCCCCCAGTAAATTCTATTGAGGTTTCCTGCCTTCTATCCAATCCAATTACCTTTCTGATTATTACCACGCTAGGCCCTGCCCCATTATTTCGTCACCCGGACTACCGTTGCACACGTCCAAAAGTTTCATTACATCACCTAGTTTTTATTGCACATGCCCAAATGCCTGGAGTAGGAATTTCCTCAGCATGTCTAAGGAAGTTTCCGGTCCCCATTGGGGACAAGTGGCAGCCCCCCTAGAGTGTGTTAATGGGTCTGTTTACTAATAAGCTAGATGGAAATTCTGTTCTGTTATTGGTTCCTCTTCCCAGTTTATGAAAATTATTTAATTCCCTTTTGCTTTCTTCCTTATATTAATAACTCTAACTGCTTACACTGACCCTTTCATGAGCAACAATCTATAATTGAAACCAGACAACCAATGGGTCTGGGCTGCCTGTCACTACTTGAGACAGGGCTGAATCACATATGAGTGTTTATTCCAATAATGCCAGCAGTATGGGAGAGCAGCAGGTCATCCACAAAAATCTACTTTGCACACAACCACCCCCACCCCCTTCATAAACCAGCTGCTTATGTTGGGTAAGACAAAGATTACCTAGAGAAGTAGGCAAAAGGAATAAGAATGGGTACAATGGATATAGATTACAAACAATGTAGGCTGGGGGCCTGCACCTCAGGGACTCCATGGTTTGGGCAACAAGGTTGTTAATCTTTGCATGATAGGCAGTTCTAAAATCCCAGGTCCCAGAGTAGGTGTACAACTCCCAGCTAGATCAAAATATGCTTTCTTTAATCAGAGCAAAATAATCACAATTAACAGAGCATGGTTAATATTTCTTATAATTATAGCTAATCCCCAATATTCTACTTCTGCCCTTAACATAATTACTTATATACTGTCCAGTCACATGAAAGCATGAGTAAGTATTATAGATTTTGCTGAAAGTTCATAGGAACCATAAGCTGTGAGGGTGAAAGTATTACATAGCTCAGTGAAAACAACTAAAAATTACATCTTAAACATCCCCGTCATTTCATGGAATCCCCACTTGGACACTCACCATTCTGACTTGTTTCTACTTTTGTTCATTGAGGAGTTAGTCTTGTTAACCTCTGTCCTACCCTAAAGCAATTTTTCTCCTAGTGCAGGGCAGCTCAGCTCTCTCTGGCTGCTCTTTCTGATGGTGCATATTTAGGAAAGCAGAATAAATGCTTGTCTGTCAGGATTATTTCCCCTGCTTGGAGAGTGTATGACAATTTCTTCTTAAGGATGTATTTTTATTTTTTCTAATTAAATTAAAGTTATTTGAAGTTGAATATTTATTTATGGTACAAGTTGGTATGTCAGTGTACCAGTTATCTAGTATTGTGATCAAACCACCCCCGAATTTAATGGCTTATGCAACAAACTTTTGTTATTGCTCATGAGGTCTCAGCTGAGCTAGGCAGTTCTGGTCTCAGATGGTTTTTCTCCTGTCTCTACAGCAACAGTTGGTTGAGCTGACAGCTCTGCTGACCTAAGCCAGGGTCCCTCACATGCTTGGCTCTAGGTTGTTTTAACATGACCATGGCTAAGGCTACTGAGTTCTCATCCATCTTGTTTCCCATTTTCAATCAAACAGTCAGGTTTATTTCCAAGAGAAACTGTGGAATTCCATGGCATTCCATTGGCCAAGCAAATCACAAGGCCAACCACAATTCCAGGGTGGAAAAATAGACTCCACCTAACAATGGAAGTTGCAACAAAATTATATTACATAGAAAATGTATAAAGGAAAAGTGAAAAACTAAGCACATTTTAGCAATCAATGCACCACACTTACAAAAATCAGACTATTCTATTAATTAGAAGATCTAATTTTCCTATACTTCTAAATAAGTAAACTTTGCAGTTTATTCATCTCATGAACACAAAGCTAATTAAACCAAACTTCCCACTTCATTAAAAAATGTTGTACTTTCCCCAATGAAAAGCTAAGACTGCATTATTGGATTCCTTTCAGTTTAATCAACTACACATATAACCTAAAGCTAAAACAGGATCACTATGGTCTCCTGTCAGTTATTTTAATCAATACCACTGAATCCATTTAATAAAGACATTTAAATTGTTGTATAAAAAACTTAAGATAGAAAAAAAATACACATTAAAAAGGAAGCTACTACGTAACTTAGAATTCCCTAAAATGTCTTTTTTTTAAGGATGGTAATTTTATGAAGTTATACATGTACATAATTTAAATAATTTTCCAACATTTGTTATGAAAAATACCAGTTCTTCATAACTTTGCAGTCACTGTTCTCTTCCAACAAGCAAGTATTTTCAACCTTTTACAGCTATTTTTTGTTGTTTTAGACATACATATTGCTTAAAATTGTGTGCTTATCTTGCTCCTTCTTAATTTTTAGTCTTGGGCATTATCTATTGTCTCGCTTTTATGGAAACTGATGATCTCTCCAGCATTTTCCCGCACCCTTATCCCCCACCAAATGCACCATTTTCCTCTCCCCATTCTCTTAGGACAGTCATATCCCAATTTGGGTTAGAACAACTTATAATTATTATATGAATGCCATCCACAGCTGATCCATGTGATATACTATAATTAATTACAAACAAACCATTTCTTGCGAACTTTTAGTTTTATTTATAATTAATAATTGTCTGTTTTGTTTCCTTAATTCTTTGTGGATTTTTTCTCGCAACTCAAATCCAAATTCTCTGCAATTACTTTTTATCTCTTCTTTAAATATTCAGATATATTATTATTCTAAGAATTTCATTTTCTCAAATAAATTTCTCCCAAAGCCTTCTGGCATGCTTTCATCAGAAGACTTGTCCTGTGCCTTGTGAATCAACACCTCCCTGGTGATTCCCTTTATCTCTTCCCTCTATTGGATTCTATGTTTCTTAAACCCTGTATTTATTTTTTTCTGGATTTATTTATTCACTTTGGCAGTACACATCCTCCAAAAACTTCCTGAAGAACAATTTTAGAGACCTTGTGTGTCTGAAAATGTCCTTTTCTACCATTAAGTGGCACATTGCTAAGGTATGGAATTCTAGGTTGAAAATAAATTTCCTTTGGAATTTTGAAGGCATTTTCTTGTCTATAGTTTCTAGTGTTAGTCATGAGGAGTTCAGGACCATTCTCAACTTTTCCTCTTTAATTATGACTTTCTTCATGTAGTATCTTCCTTTTATCCCCTACCTTTGGCATTACTCTAGTGCAGGGGTGGGCAAACTTTTTGACTCGAGGGCCACAATGGGTTCTTAAACTGGACCGGAGGGCCGGAACAAAAGCATGGATGGAGTGTTTGTGTGAACTAATATAAATTCAAAGTAAACATCATTACATAAAAGGGTATGGTCTTTTTTTTTTTTTTTAGTTTTATTCATTTCAAACGGGCCGGATCCAGCCTGCGGGCCGTAGTTTGCCCACGGCTGCCTAGTGTCTTGGCATAGGAATATTTTTATTCAATATGCTGGGTTATTTCAATATGTGAATTTATGTCCCTCCCATCTGGGGAATATCTTGAATTATGGTTTCCTTCTCTCTGCTCCCCTGATTTTTCTATCTGAAGTTCCTTTATTTTTTACTTTTTTAAAAATATCTTCTGGACTATTATTCTAGCTTTTCTCTCTCTCTCTCTCTCTCTCTCTCTCTCTCTCTCTCTCTCTCTTACTTTTATCTCTGTCTTTATATTCTTCCTTTTGTGGAGATGGTCTCAATTTTATTTTTTAATCCTTCCATGGAATTTTTCTATCTGTTCTCACATCTTAACTTCTAAGATCTCTTTTTATTATCTCCTTATTACTTATTATTCCTCTTTGTAATATTGGTTTTTTGTACATGAATATATTCTTCTATGATTCTGAAGATACTGATATAGATGTTTTAAAATTTCTTTTTCTGGCGCAATGTTACCCTCTAAAACAGCGGTTCTCAACCTGTGGGTCGCGACCCCTTTGGGGGTCGAATGACCCTTTTACAGGGGTCACCTAAGGCCATCGGAAAAGACATATATAATTACATATTGTTTTTGTGATTAATCACTATGCTTTAATTATGTTCAATTTGTAACTATGAAATTGGGGGTCACCACAACATGAGGAACTGTATTAAAGGGTCGGAGCATTAGGAAGGTTGAGAACGACTGCTCTAAAAAGATTTTTTTTTTTTTAATTTTCCTGTTTCTTTTGGTCCTAATCTTTCATGCAAAGGATTTCCTCAATGTCTACTGATCCTTGGCTACCTGCTTATAATTAAGCCTGTGTCCCAAAAAGCTGGTTGGGTACTCTGAGCTAGTGGGTGGGTGTTGTTGTAGAGGCATTTAAGGGCATTCTCTGGGGAAATCATTAATGTCATAGTCTTTAGTTCTTTCTTCTCGGGCAGGTCAGATTCCCCAGAGGAAGACTTCTAGTTTCCTGCCTGGAAGACAGGCCTTGCTGCCAGCACTCTAGGACAGTGATGGCGAACCTTTTGAGCTTGGCGTGTCAGCATTTTGAAAAACCCTAACTTAACTCTGGTGCTGTGTCACATATAGAAATTTTTTTTATATTTGCAACCATAGTAAAACAAAGACTTATATTTCTGATATTTATTTTATATATTTAAATGCCATTTAACAAAGAGAAATCAACCAAAAAAATGAGCTCGCGTGTCACCTCTGACACGCGTGTCATAGGTTCGCCATCACTGGTCTAGGAATTAAATGGGGAAAAAGTTTGGTATACAAACACAATACCACACTTAAGCCTGGTAGGGTGACCAACCACCATGGTTCATCCAGGACTGAGCACCTTCCTGGGATGCAGACTTTCAATGCTAAACTCAGTACAAGACTGTTGATTACTTGAGCCTGGGCAACATTATCTAAAAAACCCTGCTCTGGCCCTTTTCTGGAGTGCCCTTCCCAAGGTCAAGGGGACCTGCCCTTCATTTCTAGATCTTGCTTCAGAATTCCTGCCCAAATCACTTCAAACCTGCCCCCAGAGACTGTGTGGGCCTGTTCTCTCAACCTGTCTTCCTTAGGGTTACTAATTCTACCCACCAGTCTAAGTCTCCCCACCCTACCCCACCAAAACTGAGGGATGAGCCAAGAAGGCAGTTTGTTGGGATTTGATAGAGCTTGAACAGGAGGGCTGGGTCTACACAGTGCTCATTTGAGGGCCCTAATGGTGAGGCAAGAGACCAGGGTAGGAATAAAAGAGACAGTAGGTCAGGAGCCATGGCCCACATGGGCACTCTTTCTCTGGGCTCTGGTAATGCCAGCAGAAGGCCTTGAACCTCACTGATTTCACTGTGATATCTACCGCACTCCCAACTGTGCCTAGAGCCCTTGCCAATCCAGAGACCTCTCAATTGCCCTCTCGCAAGACTAACATTTTACCAGGATGCAAAAGGGCAATTGTCCAGCTACATAGAGTTGACAATAGGATCTTGGAATAAACTCTCCTTAAGAGACTTCCAACCAATCTCCTGTCTTAGCCCCTTCTTCCCACCTACTTTCAGGATTTTTTTTCCTATTAATATTGTTTTATTGCTTGAAGTATTACAAAGGGTATTACATATGTGTCCTTTTTTTTCCCCCGCCCTTGACAATCCCCTGGCCTCCCCTACCCCCCAATGTCTTATGTCCATTGGTTATGCTTATATGCATGCATACAAGTCCTTCGGTTGATATATTTCTTATTTCAGAGATTATTGGAGGTTAGTAGGGGTGTTAATTGGATTATTTCAGATTTATAATTTAACATTTTTTGCTTTCTAGGTCAGGATCCTCTCATCCAGCCATTTTACAGCTTCCAATATTTTATAGTATAGTTGCCTTTCCTGTCCTTTATACTAACTAAAAAGTCTTTTTTTAAATTGATTTCAGAGAGAGGGATAGAGGGGTAGAAACATCAATGATGAGAGAGAATCATTGATCGGCTGCCTCCTGCATGCCCCCCACGGGGGATTGAGTCTGAAACTGGGGCATGTTCCCTGACTGGGAATAGAACCATGACCTGATGGTTCATGAGTCAATGCTCAACCACTGAGCCACACCAGCTGGGCTTGTTGTGTGTGTGTGGGGGGGAAGTTTAAGGGAGAGGGAGAGGGGGGAGAGAGAGAGAGAGAGAGAAGGAGAAGGAGAAGGAGAAGGAGAAGGAGAAGGAGAAGGAGAAGGAGAAGGAGAAGGAGAAGGAGAAGGAGAAGGAGAAGGAGAAGGAGAAGGAGAAGGAGAAGGAGAAGGAGAAGGAGAAGAAGAAGGAGAAGAAGAAGAAGGAAAAGAAGAAGAACGAGAAGAAGAACGAGAAAGAGATCATTTTTTCAATGTTTTTCCACCTTTTTATGCATTTATTGGCTGATTCTTGTATGTGCCCTGACCAGAGATCAAACCCAAAACCTTGGCATTTTGGGACAATGTTCTAAGCAACTGAGCTACCTAGCCAGGGCGTAAGTTTCATTCTTTTTTAAAAATTAGTTTTACTGTTTTATTAATAGAGCTTTGGAGGGAGAGAAAGAAAATGTTTATGTTCAATCACCCGTTTATGCTAGGAAGTTGAAGTGTCAAAATATTTCCGGCAAATGAGTAAATATGAAGAAAAAGAATACATTTGGGGTCAGGAAATGGGTGCGAAATTGGGAAACAGTCAAGTCCCCACTTGATCCACTAATGAAACAATATCCTGAAATTATATGAGATATCATCCACCAGTTTGTTTGCCACCAAATGTATTATATCAGGCAAACAAGCACGCAGCTGCTTGGAATGGGCTGAGAAAGCAAAGGGAATTGGATTTCTTTCCAAGACATTATTTCCGACCTCTGCTGGCAATAAGCTATAGTGATGATGCTACTTTATATATAGGTGGAGGACAAAAGCAATTGCAAGCTCTGAAATGGTGAGACATATATTTAAACAATGTTTCTAAGAAATTAAATATTTTGGAATGGGATTAAAACAAAACAAAACAGAAAGTAGCCTCCTTTCAGCCTCTACTCTTAGTCACGCTGCATTTGCAGATCGTGACGGCTGTTGGCAGCATGTGCAAAGCTAGCATGTTTGTGAGTGTGAAAGGATGGGGCGTTCTGCCTGGGGAACCTCTGCAGTCACTACAGCTTGTTCCTCTTGACATGAAGGTGACAGCTGGCCAAACAGAGCAGCAGGTGTTGCCATCAAGACCAAGCCAAGCTTGCATTAGCTCAGGAAAAAGGCACTAACCTTGACTATATGCCCAATATGGATTCATGTAATGCATTGGTTCATTGAAGCCTTCCAGTAACCCTATTTACATTCAAGGAAATGGAGGACCAGAAAGGTTAAGTAATTTACTCATGGCCCAACTAGCTTGTCAATGGTGGAACTGGGAATCCCAACAATTCTGTCTAGTCTTTTAAATTATATAACAACTAGGGGCCCAGTGCATGAATTCATGCACCTTGAAAAAAACTGTGTGGGCTGCGAGGCTGCAGTGGGCACAGGGGCGGGTCTCCGCCCATCCTCCGCGCCCTTGCCCAGTCCCTCCCACTGTGGCCCCTGGTTCCCTGTCTTCCAACAGCACTGTTCCCACCATTGCCACTCCCATGTGCTGATGCCACCTGCCCTGCTCGCACCCGCTGATGGTGTGGAGCAATTGGGGCCAGTGCCAGCAGCAGGTTGGAGCAGGGCTGGTGCCGTCAGTGGGTGTGAGTGGCGGCTGCTGCCCTGATCGCCCCTTAGGAGCAGGGGGAAGTAGAGAAGCCCTCAGGGGCGATCGGGGCGGCAGCCACCGCTCACACCCACTGATGGCGCCAAGTGATCAGGACTGGTGCTGGGTGCTGGCAGCGGGTGTAAGCGGTGGCTTCAGCGCCAGCTGCGGGTGTGAGCGGGGCCGGTGCCGGCAGCAGGTGCAAGCACCGGGCAGGACCACAGTGCACAGGAGCAAAGAATTTTTAGTAACCACCAGAGGCTTGCCCTGAAGACAGTGACTGGCACCCTGACTTGGTCTGGCGCCCCCGCTCACCTGCTCCACCATCCTGCTGTGGCCATGTTCCGTGCTCTGTCGCCTGTTGCTGACGTCTCCACCATCCTGCTGTGGCCGACACCCACCATGTTCCGTGCTCTGTCGCCTGTTGCTGACGTTCACCATGTTCTGTGCGCACCCCCTGGTGGTCAGCGCACGTCATAGCGACTGGTTGTTCGGTTGTTCCACCATTCGGTCTATTGGCATATTAGCCTTTTATTATATAAGATAAGCATGAATCTGGGCAGAAGCAAGGACTTCTGCATGTGGTTGCTACTGTGGTTTCGCAGGCAGCAAGGTGAGGAGCCTTTGGACACAGCTTTTCTCCTCCCGGTGGGCAGGTGCACTGGGCCTGACCTTGGCAACATGATCCAGGCCGCAGATGTGTCTCTGGCAGATGCGTGCCGTCTCCTTTACTGTGCTGTGCACGTGGCTTCCCCACTTGCAGGGCCCAGCTCACGTTCAGATTGCAGGTCTGCTGTCCCTGGGTGATCAGGGGCCACTCTCCCATTTTCATGGGAAAGGATTCACACTATTACATGGTTCTTGGCATTCTACATTTTTTTGTTGTCATTTCAATTGTGGGATAGGTGTGTTTGTTTCATATTAAGAAACTCAACCAATTGAGATCAGATGGGGCCATATTGTAAGACTAAGTAATATTTTCCTTTTTGGATGTAGGGTTTACTTTGAATCATTTTGAACTACTTTAAGTCTAATTCTGCCCCTTTCCCCCAACTCACTGGGTTGGGGTTTTTCCAGGAAAAGTTCATTGACATTATGTTAAGTATAGGAAAACAATAAAGTATTTCAGATAAGAATGCCCACGGTCATAGCAACAGCATTCGCTCAGGCCTTGAGAAGGGTATCACACCTGAATGAGGCCATGCTGCAGCACAGTTCAGGGACTGCAGGATGAGGCAAGTCTCCAGAAAAGAGGACAACCATGAGCTGTTTGCAGCCAAAACTTGCAAGGAAAGGTGATGGGTGCACTGCTCTAGCCGGCGAAGGGATCCAGGCATAACCCCAACAGCATTCGTTTTCTGCACAGTCAGCAGCCTGACTCAGCTCTTCTCTGCTTCTCTGTGATGGTCTTTCCCAGCTTCTTCCACTTCCAAATAACTGACTTCTTTTTTATTCCTTTATTTTATAAATTAGAAGTTTTGGATATGATTTTTTTTTAAAAAAACAGGGGAAAATACACCCATATGGTCATCATGTGCACGTGGCTTCCCCACTTGCAGGGCCCAGCTCACGTTCAGATTGCAGGTCTGCTGTCCCTGGGTGATCAGGGGCCACTCTCCCATTTTCATGGGAAAGGATTCACACTATTACATGGTTCTTGGCATTCTACATTTTTTTGTTGTCATTTCAATTGTGGGATAGGTGTGTTTGTTTCATATTAAGAAACTTAACCAATTGAGATCAGATGGGGCCATATTGTAAGACTAAGTAATATTTTCCTTTTTGGATGTAGGGTTTACTTTGAATCATTTTGAACTACTTTAAGTCTAATTCTGCCCCTTTCCCCCAACTCAATGGGTTGGGGTTTTTCCAGGAAAAGTTCATTGACATTATGTTAAGTATAGGAAAACAATAAAGTATTTCAGATAAGAATGCCCACGGTCATAGCAACAGCATTCGCTCAGGCCTTGAGAAGGGTATCACACCTGAATGAGGCCATTCTGTAGCACAGTTCAGGGACTGCAGGATGAGGCAAGTCTCCAGAAAAGAGGACAACCGTGAGCTGTTTGCAGCCAAAACTTGCAAGGAAAGGTGATGGGTGCACTGCTCTAGCCGGCGAAGGGATCCAGGCATAACCCCAACAGCATTCGTTTTCTGCACAGTCAGCAGCCTGACTCAGCTCTTCTCTGCTTCTCTGTGATGGTCTTTCCCAGCTGCTTCCACTTCCAAATAATTGACTTCTTTTTTATTCCTTTATTTTATAAATTAGAAGTTTTGGATATGATTAAACAAACAAATAGAAAGAAAAAAAAAAAAAACAGGGGAAAATACACCCATATGGTCATCATCCAAAATGAATTATTGTTATATTTAGTTATATTTACTTTCAGAATCAAATAAAACATTACAAGCAGAAGCTCCCTGGCTCCCCCACAGAAAGGATCCAGACTCTATGAAAGAATAGCTGATGGTTTTGTGTTAAGACCCTTCTCCTTTCTAGCCCTCAATTAACTTGATCTGTTGATTGAATCATTCTATGAAAGATGAAGTTGGAGAGTTTTGAAGAAAAAATTGTTCATAATTTTTCTAAATAGTGGTTTTGATTGGCATGGTAGTGGCAGCTCCAAGGAGAGAGGGAAAGGCAGGTACATATTGGCTAGTGAAAAAAACAAAACAAAACAACACTAACTCTTTGAAGCCACCATCTGGCCAGTCTTATTCCTTTATTTTATAAATTAGAAGTTTTGGATATGATTTTTTTTTAAAAAAACAGGGGAAAATACACCCATATGGTCATCATCCAAAATTAATTATTATTAATATTTAGTTATATTTACTTTCAGAATCAAATAAAACATTACAAGCAGAAGCTCCCTGGCTCCCCCACAGAAAGGATCCAGACTCTATGAAAGAATAGCTGATGGTTTTGTGTTAAGACCCTTCTCCTTTCTAGCCCTCAATTAACTTGATCTGTTGATTGAATCATTCTATGAAAGATGAAGTTGGAGAGTTTTAAAGAAAAAATTGTTTATTTCATAATTCTTCTAAAATGTGGTTTTGATTGGCGTGGTAGTGGCAGCTCCAAGGAGAGAGGGAAAGGCAGGTACATTTTGGCTAGTGAAAAAAACACACAAAACAACACTAACTCTTTGCAGCCACCATCTGGCCAGTCAATTCTCATTGAGTGTTTACCACTGAATCCCTTGTCACAAGTTACAGAATTTAAAAAGTGGTTCATATGGTTTCTTACTCTGATATCTACTTAAAATCCAATAACTTATTTAATCATATTTTGCAGAAAAACAAATATCCAGATTTTCTTTCCCCTTCACCTACTCTGACACACACACACACACACACACACACAGGTTAGTTCTGACTTTCATCTTTATTCCCACTAATCTTTTCATTGCAATACCTAAATCTAGCCTTCCACCCACATTTTACCTCTACAGTGGCCAAGCAAATATTCTTAGATATACCTTAATCTTCTAAATAGACGACCAAGTTATATAATCTTAAAATAACATCTAACTTCATTGTTACTTCCCTTTATTACAATTAATCTATTGCAAATTTATATTTAATTATAACAAAATAGCTTCTACTGTTTTAGCCAGTGTCCTAGCAGGAAACAGCACTTTCTTCAGATGGTCAGTGGAGAGACTATTTATAGAATATGGGCAGCATAAAAGAACCAAGGAGTAAGAATGAGACATGCAGAGATGAGCAAGAGCAGGAAGTGGCTATCACCCATAGATTTGAAAGGATGTGGGGCAATGATAATGTTACCAATGGGACCATGGAAGATGGGCTGCCAGATGGATGCTACAATTATTGATGGACTCAGACATTTCCAGAACTGAAAACCCAGAGCTGACAGGGAGTATGGAAGAAATGCTCTGAACTCTTTTCTCACTGTGATCTCTGGCAGAGCTTCCCATTGGCCAAATCCAAAAGGGCACCAAATGACAGATGACAAGAGAAGCAGCTAATGCAATTGGGAGTGATCAACCTCCTGTGGCACAGAGCAGAGGAGAGAAGGCAGGGAATAGATGGAGAGTAAAAAATAGCCAACACACCTACCTTCCTAGTTCCATAGATCTCTACCATCAACAATAGCCCCACTCCAGCAAAATCCTGCCTTCCAATGTCTTTATTCATTCATTTACTCATTTGACCTGGACTCATTGACTTCATTATTAAATTATGGTAAATAAAAATAAATTTAAATATAAGAACAAACTTTACTCATAAAAAACATATGATCTAGATAGGTGAGAAGACATAGCTGGTTAATATACCTTGGAATCATTTCTCTGACTCTCTTGCATTCTGCAGTGAGCTCTCTATTATGAAATTCATTTTCATAAAAATATGTCTGCATTATCTCCTAGTAATCTATAGATGAATTTTATTGTGGACCACATTTCAGTCAGTGATAAAAAAAAGCCTATATTTCTGGCACATTTGAGGGAGTTCAGTTTTGAATCTATTGACCTTGGAAACCTTCCAGTAGCAAGTAAGTTTGCAGACACTTGAGGCCCACATTTTCAGGAACATGACAATTCCTCACTAGTCTACATCCTTGAAACTCTATCATTATGTTGAGTTCATATATCAGAAACTAGTCCTCCTAGGCTACTTTAGCTTAGCTCTCCACAGAAAAGTTGTCATTAAGCCACGGTTTAATACTTTGGGTTTAATTGAAGGTCAGTATGAGAAATGGCCATTTGAAACGTGTTTCTGCGTTTTCTATAAAACCATATTTATAAGTGACACCTATTGCATTTTGTGATGTTCCTGTTATAAGAAGCCATATAAATTCCTCCTAGAAGAGTTTCTTTGAAAATGAGATGTCTAGTTTTGTTTCCCTATTTACCATAATTGCTAAAGCAAGTATACCATATCAAGTTTCTAGAACATTGCTAACATAAAACGGTTCCTCCATTTTATCAATATTTACTCGTAATGACCTATTTTATATCATTAAAAACTATGCTGCCTCAAATTCTTTTTAGAAGTGGAATATAAAGTAAAAATTAGAGATAAAGGGTACTTGCATCCTCCCACAACCATATCAAAATTACAATTAAACTACAGATAAACATCATTCAGAACCACCTGAAGTCTAGCTGAATAGAAGTTCTAAAACTAGGGACTTAAAGAAAAAGCCACATGGAGACTGGTAGGAGGAGCAGAGATGCAGAATGGGCTGATCCCACATCCACATGTGGCAGATAAAAAACGGGAGTGATATCTTGGCTGCAGAGGTCCCCCTGAGGAGCGAGGGGTCTCAGCCCTCATGAGTCCCCCTTCAGGGTTCCAGTGCTGGGAAGAGAAGTCCCCATAACTTCTGGCTGTAAAAACCAGTGGGAATTGAAGCTGAGTGAGGCAGAGAGCTGCTGGATTCTCAGGCAGTTCCTTTAAAGGGTCTGAACACAGACTTACTCTGATTCACTCTTTCTGAGCTCCAGCACTGGGGTAGCAGTTTGAAAGGCACGAGGAACATATGGGGAAGAACTGAAGTGTCTGGCATCAGGGCAGGAGTTTGGGGAGCAGCTTTCTCCCAGAAAAAAGTGCTGGCAGAGGCCACTGTTCCAGAAGCCCTCCCCCCACAGAGAGGACAGGTGAGCGCCATATCTGAGTCTCCATCAACCTGGCTATCACTGTTTGCCCACCCTGGTGATTCCATGAGAGCCCACCCCACCGAATTTAAGGGCCCACCCAAACAGTTTCTAGTGCCGTTTCCATACAATTGGCCTGACTTGGACTTCCTAAAATCTCTCAAGCAGCATCTGGCCTCGGTGTGCCCCATACCTCTCTCTGAGTGGCCCCAGGTTCGCCACAAGCAGCAGCCAGCTATACAGGTAAGCCTCTCCTAGGCACGTCCAATCCCAGTACAATTAGCAGGCAGCTGCATATCACTTTGTAGCTCAAGCTGGGTGGCCCTTGGCAGAACACAGGTGGTGGCTGACCTTGATCTTTACCTCAAAGAAGGTCCCAGAGCCAGCACAACTGGTGGACAGTTTCAGACCACATCAAAACAGCCCCAACCACCTCCACAGCTACACACTCAAGGGGCAGACTCAGCAGGCACTAGAGCCCTGATGAAGTAAGTCCTGCTCTGTGGGGTGGGCCCCTGCACAGCTGATCCTCCATAGTGGTCCCAGCCAATCCTTGTAGGGGACTGACCTGAGGGTAAATTCCTCCCATTGATGTGCCAACAGCAATCAAGGCTCAACTATAACAGGAGAGTGTACAAAGCCCACATGGAGGCGGGGGGGGGTTAGTGGGGGGAGCACAACTGAAGTACCCAGTTTGGGTGGTTAAAGAGGCTGTGTCACCGGACCCTAAGGACACCTACTACATTAGGCCACTTTACAAAGCCTGGGAGACATGGCAGCTCTACCTAACACACAGAAACAAACACGGGGAGTCTGCCAAAATGAGGAGACAAAGAAACATGTCCCATATGAAAGAACAGAACAAAACTTCAGGAAAAAAACACACAAAACTAAGCAAAGTAGAGACAAACAATCTTCAAAATACTGGTTATAAGGATGCTTGAGGAACTTAGCAGAATAGAGTAGTTGAACTTACTAGTATAGAGAACTTCAACAACATTAAAAAAAAGATAAGAAACCCTTCAAAATACTGGTTATAAGGATGCTTGAGGAACTTAGCAGAATAGAGTAGTTGAACTTACTAGTATAGAGAACTTCAAACAACATTAAAAAAAAGATAAGAAACCCGTAAAAAAAGAACCAGTCAGAAATGAAGGATACACTAACTGAAATGAAGAATAATTTACAGGGAATCAACAGTAGAGTAGATGAAGCCAAGAATAAAATCATTGATTTGGAATATAACAGAGCAAAAAATACCCAACCAGAACAGCCCCAGGCCCCTTCCTCTATCTTCAAAGCCAGCAGTAGAGCATCTTCAAATTTCTCTCTGATTCAGTTTTCATCTTCACAGTTTCTCTGATTTTTTAAGGACCCCTGTGTTTAAATTAGACTCACATGGATAATCTAGGTCTAGGATAATCTCATCATCTCATGGTTCTTAAATACATCTACAAATATCTTTCACATCTAAAATAACAGGTTCAAGGGATTAGAGTGTGGGCATCTTTTGTGTGGGTGGGTGAGGAGTATTACTCTGCCTATAAACACCAGCCTATATTCTGACAAAATAACAGAAGTTCAAGGATACAAAAATCACATGGGAATCCCAGGTAAGAAAAGTCAGTAACCTACAAGAAAAAAAGTTTATCTCTACTTCTCTTAGGAAATATCCATACCAGAAGATTAGAGTCATATTTAGAAACTGCTGAGAAGAAAAAAAGTAGGACTCAAGAATTTTACACCCCCTAAATTGTCCTTTAAATGTAAAGACAAGAAAAGCATTTCAAATATACAAGCTGTTATGCTCATGAATTCTTTGGAAATAAAAGGAAATCCTTAAGGATAAAGTCCAGTCAACTTAGATTTGAATAAAAATAAGAAACTCAGGAGTAGAAGTGTTAAATAAATGGTTGATGGTGAATATTGAACATATTTAAACATGAGACTAAGACCAAAATGACACAGTGTGGAAGCACACCTTTAGAGCCCACCCAGGTGCCTTTTACCCAGATGCCCCAGGTAAGCCCAAGTGCCCATCTTCCAGTTGCCGTGAATAATAGACACCAATGACCAGCAGCTGCTCCTCCTCCAGAGCACTAGTACCTTAGTGTGTAAGAGGTACCTTGCCAGGGAAGTCATGTCTCCCATGCAACCAGGGACAAACTGACAGCCAGTGATAGACCTGAATGGGGAAACACAAATTTGTGACATGGTTTATATACTCCAGAACTCTCCCATGGGATTGGGCTGAGGCTAGCTAGACCTTACTTAAGACCACATCCTTGCTATCCTGCTTTACCCCCATCATTATGGGTATTTCTCAAAGAGTTCTTTCTTAGTACATCACATACACATGGATCCCTGACCTACACGTATTATGGTTTGATAGTCCTTGTGCTCATTCCTTCTACCCTTCCCTTAGGTTTTAAATATTTAAATATTTATCAATCCCTTATTGCATGAGAGTCACTTGTTTTTATGTAGCCAAACATCAGGTAGCTACGGTAAAACTATTACTACTCAATTTAATTATTCCTTTAGAAGTCAGTCTTGGTCTGGAGATCTTTACATCCAACTTCAAAAAAATCTTGACTGATATTTTGTCTGGTCAATAAGTTTAACAATTCAGAAAAAAAAATAGAAATAAAGCAGAATTTACATACTTTTGCAAATGGGATCTTTAAAGGAGTAACATGTTCATAAAGTCCTTCCAAGATTCTATTGCACACATGTACCAAATGCACTCTAGTTCCATTCAAACGAGAAGTTAGTATGAACTCATAATTCTAGGTTTATTATGTATATTTCTGCAAGCAGAAACAATACTTGAGGTTAAGAAAATAAAACTGAATGAGGTTAGTAAATTAGCCAGTGTTATTAAACAGTTAACATTATGTGCCTCCTAAGATGGTTCATTTATTCACACCGTACTGTAACAGAGAAACAATAAAAATTTGTTATTTATGGCACTTATACAACTTATTTTGAATAAGAGGAAGTTTAGGAACTAAGAAATGGCTTATCTTAAAATTTCCTTTTAACACTGGTGAGCTATTGAACTAACCGTAAACTGCTGCGCAACAAAGAAGAAAACAAGAGTAGGTGATATACTGGTAAGTGAAGCTGTAAACTGAATTAATTCTCCATATCTTTCAGGTATTACAGCAAATAAAATAGATAGAATATGCCAATAGGTGGTGCTATTGCTATGTGGAACACCCCAAAATGACAAGAGGAAGAACTTTATTGAGGAAAATATTTGTGAGAGAGAACACAAGACAAAAACATACCCCTAGCTTCTGAATGCTTCAAGAAATGGCAGTGTCATTTCTTCATTTCTCCTGTTTGAGCTTGAGCCATCACGTATCATTATCTCATTGAGTCCAATTGAAGTGTTCAATTTATGTGTCCCAGAACAAATCTATAGCCAACATCTCCATTTCATGGGGATATTGCAAGGAATAATATCTACTCAATAAATCTCTGATATTTCTCAACTGGCTTGAAAAGACATCTTAACCACATTCATAATACCCAATGCGACAAAGGTCTTTAAAAATAGAGGAGAGTGAGTGCATCTGATATCTATATCATATAGTAGAATGACTCCACAGTAATCTTTTTTGGGGGGGAAAGTTAGAATGAAATATCTGTAACTTCCTAAACTAAAACAACAGTCACTTTGCAATAAAGTTCTGTAAATTTCAAAATAGCTCTCAAAAGGAACATTAGTGATGCTAAAGGAAAGGGGAACAATATGGATAGCTAATAAACAGCAAAGAATCTTTAAAGCATCATTTTGTGCATGGAAAATGGATTCTTGACATTTATTTTTTATCTGTGATGAATTAATCATCTTAATGTTAATTTTGTGAAATCAGTCTTTATGGTTTGAAAAGAGGTCCAGGTGTAAAAACAAAGTCACTTTGGGTTTGGGATTAAAAATTTGACACAAATAATCAACAAAACTGAAAATTTTACCTCATTCAACATGCATTTAAAGACTGATTTGTGAAGACAGATTGTTTTTGACTCCAATGGTCTTCCAAGAAGAAACTGGGCTCATCAAGTGAACCCATTAAGCATAAGAAATTATTGTTGCCCCTCAAAGAATTGCAATCAAACAAAATAAATCATGTTGTACATCAAAGTGAAAAATAAAATAACAAAACAATATTTCATAAATTTTATAAAGTTCTTTCTAAGTACTTGATAGTCTTGGCAACTTTTTGAGATCAGTAAGATAGCTAATGGTGTTAGCTTATATTAATTGGCCAAAGCAAGTCACATGGCCAAGTTTGATGTTAATAGGTTTGGAAGGCTTAATCCCCTTATGGAAAGAAAGAGTCATCTAATATTAGAAACTATAATGCAATCATCAGACAATGAATTATATTATATTAGGCTTAGGGAGGTTTCTATTTGAGTAAATTAATAGGGTAAAAATTCAAGCAAACTCTACCAGTTTCATCTTAACATCATAAAAGATATATTAAAGAAGTTCAAGTATTGAAGCTTCTCTCAACCTTTCTCAGCAGCAATCATTTCAGGATGTGAAAGTTGAGTTAAGGGGTAAGCAGCAGAGCACCAGGTGCAACCACTCCTTCACCAGCTACACAGCATGGGCCAAGTCACGCAGCTTCTTATCTTTTAATATTGGCAAAAATCCAGGCCTCATTTTTAACTCACTGCATTGCAGTTCTTTTCTAGGACCTTATAAAGATTGATAGAGTGCTGGGAAGCCATTGGGTTGAAAGTCCAGATGTACATAAATCAAGTCATAGCATCCTTTAATTCAGAATGTTTCTGCCCAAGTCATTACAGGGTATAAATGGAGAGATTTAGAGTGAGTCTGATGGGATTTGATGATCTGAAAGGTAAGAGATATTAAATATATATTTTAGTTTCATGAGTCACTGCAATAGTTTCACATTAGACTGAAGCCTTGGTTGCTGCTGGTGTAAAATGTATTTTGAATAAATGGAGATATAGTTTGGGGACATTAGAATGAATTGAATGTGATTTTTGGTGCTCATAACTAAGATCTGATTTGCATAAAGAAAAAATCCTATCCATTAATAAAAATGCATGTCAGCAAACCTCTTTATATATTAAAGCTCTGATCTCTACTATGACTAGTTCTAGATCTAATGATTTTTACATAAATCTATTTTAGGATAAGAGCCCAAGATTCTTGTGTTTTTTGAAAGAATTCCCCTGATCCTTTGGGTTTGAGCCTGAAGTCAGTCTACATTTAAAATCATCTTCATTTTTATACTGAGGGACATGAAAAGCCACAAACCCAATTTATGCCCCCAGGGTCTCACACAATGGAGGCACATCAATTTTAAGCTTGTAAAGTGAGTGAGGTTTGCTATAATCTTCTGTGAGCCCAGCCCTTTCTGCATTCCTTCCTATGTTTCAATCTTTTGTTCTCTAATGACTCAATCTCACTTTTCCTATCAACACCTATTTTTCTAAAATAAATAATTTTTATTAAAATTTACCAACAGAGCTCAATACCTGAACATGGTAAATTTAATCTGTTAGCATAGGCCATGGTATGCAAATATCAATAGAAAACAAAATTCTAGCCAAAGAAAAGAAGTTCTAATGGGAAATTAAAGACAACTAAAAATGTAAGTGGGATATATTCCTCTCTTTTGTAAAATCACAGTGGAGAAAATTTAAAAACAATGATTCAAAAGGATAATTGGTTCATACTGATGTTACATTTCTGTCCACCCCTCTGAAAATTTTACAGACATTTTTGATGAAAAAAATTCTTAAGGGAACAAAGAAGTTTCCTTCTCAGTGTGACCTCTAAAAACATTCTCTGACATGAAAGAAAGACTAAATTCATATTTTTTCCAATTAATACTAAAATAATTTCATTTTATATAATTAATATGTTGAAGAAATTTTGAATATACATTTTATTTTATTAAATAATGTATGCAAATTTAGTTTTATTAAAATTTATTTAATTGCAATTATTATAGAAAATCTGAATTCTTGCCCTGACGATGTTACTTCTCAACTTTATAAAATCAAAGCATTGAATTTATGAGATAATATTTAAGGTAGTCTGATTCTTTCAATAAATATATTTTTTTGGATTATATCTTCCAGTAATTTCTTTTTCAAACACATGCAAAAATGGCAAACTTTCTGAGTCTTTACATATTTGAAATGACTTTGTTTTCCTTTCATACTAGACTGGTATACTTTAATTTTACAAGAAACATCAGATTTCTATAGTAGTCTTGCATATTATAAATGCATAACTTTAGTGTGTTCCTTCCCCTTGAAAATTACAATCCAAGTGAATCACTTACACGCTTAGGGGATAAAATAAATTCCTGGACTTCTCTGAGGGCTGTGATACATTAACTCATGTAGGACACTGTCATAGTTGGGTTTCTGATGAAAAATAAAATTTTGAATGAATTTTTAAGTCATTATAATTTGAGTTTTAAACCCTTCACTCATGAGCTTTGCCCATCAGAGCAGTTATGGTGAAGCAATAGCCCATGCCTTACCTTTAGCCACTGTTTTGTATCAGTTGGGAAATCAAAAATTTCATTGTACAGACTTCCTGGTAGATACTTGGAAGAATTGCAACATATTTAGCATGTCTGGAAATGTCTTTTTTTTTTTTTGCTGCCCACATCTTACAAAGACATAATTGCCTGGTGGGTGCCTTTTGGGATTTTTAAGGCTCTTGTGTGAATAAGGAGAAGTGCAGACATGTGGGCAGAGCTGGTCATTTTCATTGTGGATCTCATGCTTGCTTTGGGCATTTTTGCTATCCTATATGCTGTTTACTTAATAGCAGCCACGGGTATTTTGATCTTAATCCTTCTCTATATTTTCAAAGGGGAGATGGGAAAAAACTGTGACTTCAACAAGGGCAGAATCTGGGTACTGGATTCTGGCGATGCTTCTGGAAGCCATTCGCAGGCAACATAGCGAGAATCAGCTCCAGGATGGTTCCTGTTCATTTTCCAGCTTCAAGAGAAGGGCCTTCTTGCCCAAGGAGAGTGGTTCTCTCTTCTGAAGAGTGAGGAGCTCTCTGCAGTGGAGGAGACCCATGGGAAGACTTGCTGGAACACCGGACCCACCCATCTGAGAGGTATCTTTTTAAAAAGATATCCTGGCCCCCAAATCATATAAGCTTCTGGTTCCATTAAGTCTGCATTCACTACTCCAGAGTAATACCTGCTATTGAACAAAGAAAACTTGTGTACAGTGTTATATCTTATTCATCAATGAATAAGATACCAACCAGTATCTTTTTTTTCTATAAAAGAGATATTTTTTAAGGTGAGCATGTGGAATGTTTAGTTTAATTCTCCTTTTGTGAATAAGATAATACGAGTTACATGCATGATTGAGGTCAGTAGAGGAAAAATAAACTAATGCTTTTGATCACTATCTTCCTTTTTTCAAAAATGGACTTGGTGGCCTCTATGGGGACTACAAACAGTTCTTGTTTTCAGCTGAAAAGTCCCAATTATTCAGTAAATCAGGGAGTCCTACCGGTGTTATTTTCTCTCCCAAGCATTGGTTAGACACAGGTTGGGAGGTTGAAACTTCTGTTCATTCTTCTCTTAGCAGTTTGACTAAAGCTTGGGAGAAGAGAAGAGTTTGAGAAAATGGATGTTCCTTCCATCTATGGGTTGTATTTCCTGGACTCTAAGTGGCAAAAGTAGTTGTTCTCGAGTGGACAGTGTATTCTCAACACAGTCCTTGGAGCAAAAAACAATGTTTGAGCATGTGAAATGGCAGAAAGGAAATTTACTGTCTTTTGAGTCTAGTGTCCTGTGAACAGTGGAGATTGTAAGGAAAAAGTTTCAGGGTAATCTAAAAATAACACTTCAAACCCTGAACCTGGACTAGTTTGGAATTACCTGGTATCTTGTTTCTATTTCATTGCTTCAGTTCAGTGGAAGAAAATGGATCAGTTTTGCCTTAGTTCTTGTCAGGGAAATGACCACAATATGTGTTTGGATTTTTATGGTATAATTGCATATTTTTATAGTACATAGACACATTTTTCTCATAACGATCACTATCTTCCTTTTTTCAAAAATGGACTTGGTGGCCTCTATGGGGACTACAAACAGTTCTTGTTTAAAGTCCCAAAGTCCCAATTATTCAGTAAATCAGGGAGTCCTACCGGTGTTATTTTCTCTCCCAAGCATTGGTTAGACACAGGTTGAGAGGTTGAAACTTCTGTTCACTCTTGTCTTAGCAGTTTGACTAAAGCTTGGGAGAAGAGAAAAGTTTGAGAAAATGGATGTTCCTTCTATCTATGGGTTGTTTTTCCTGGACTCCAAGTGGCAAAATTAGTTGTTCTCGAGTGGACAGTGTATTTTCAACACAGTCCTTGAAGCAAAAAAACAATGTTTGAGCATGTGAAATGGCAGAAAGGAAATTTACTGTCTTTTGAGTCTAGTGTCCTGTGAACAGTGGAGATTGTAAGGAAAAAGTTTCAGGGTAATCTAAAAATAACACTTCAAACCCTGAACCTGGACTAGTTTGGAATTACCTGGTATCTTGTTTCTATTTCATTGCTTCAGTTCAGTGGAAGAAAATGGATCAGTTTTGTCTTAGTTCTTGTCAGGGAAATGACCACAATATGTGTTTGGATTTTTATGGTATAATTGCATATTTTTATAGTACATAGACACATTTTTCTCATAACAATATCTGTCCAATTTGCAGAAGAACTGATAAATTGATTCCATTTTAGCCATTGTGATTACTACTTCTTAAACCAAGCCCTTGTCCTCAGATTTCATCTCCATTGCTCTGTGGATTTTTGACATCTCAACTTTTTGAAGTATTTCTTCCCAACAAACTGAAAAAATTGTTTCAGTCTGTATGTAAGGTAACACTTAAATAAACTTCTTACCAAAAAAGTAGCAAAATTACTCAATAAGGAAAATAATTAGCTTAGTCCCATAGACAGTAAATACTTAACCTTTTAGTAGATTTTGTGTTCTAATTGCAAAAAAAAGAAGAAAATGGTAACTATGTGAGGTGATAGATATGTTAATTAGCTTGTGATGATTACTTCACAATATACATGTATATCAAAACATCAAGTTATATACCTTAAATATATACAAATTTACGTATATATATATATTAGTATAACATCAACTTATGCACCTTAAATAACTATAACTTTCAATAAAAAAGCTGAAAAAATAGAAAAAATGTGTCAAAAATAAAAAATAAACTAAAAGCCCAAGAAAGAAAAAAAATACTTAAACTTTTAGAAAATGATGAATTAACTTTGAATAATTATGTTTCCCATGTTTTAGCCATGGCATTTGTTCGAGTGTAATAACTGCTCCACAGGAGAAACTGATAAGTTTTGTTGAATGAGTACAGATTGTAGTAAGGAATTTGAAAATAATTCACCGTTACATATTTTCCCAATTTATACACAGCTGTAGAGGGGGTGACTTATCTGGTGGGATGTGAGATATACAACTAGTCCAGACCTTAAACTATTGCCCCTACCTGCTAACTACCTGCATGGAATTTACAATTACAGAAGCATTATTTTGTGAAATGGTTTTTCAATTCTAAGAAAACTTAGCTATTATGCAAATATCATGGAAGAGTTACACAGATTTTTTGTTTCTTTTTGTCTTTAAATTTTAATTACCCAGCGACTTCTCTAGAAGGCCCAGAGGGATAAGGACACAGCTTAGATCCATTTTGATTCAGAGGTGACAAAGGAGTGAGTCCTGAATATGAGACACTGTCTGAAGTCAGGGATCCTAGGGAAGAACTAAGGGGCGAGGGTATGAGAGGGAAGTATGGACAAAGGGTGAAGGGGCATGACATGCAAGCCTTGGGTATGATCAAACATAACATGTTGCCTTGTGTAAGTGTTTGGATACTTAAGAATCAGCTACACTTGACTGTGTAAACAGTCAGCGGCGATGGGCCACAGTTGCACCCCAACAAAGATTTCTTGCAACAGTCTTTGCCATTTGTCCCAGGGCTCTCTTACCTCCTGTCTGCTCCTAATGTAAATAATTAGGGTCTATGATAATGACTCGGTAAGAAAAGAAACCAGTACTGCTTTATATTTTGAATATCTTTGAGGTTTGCCTTCAACCTCCACTGTGTACCTTACTGCTGCCTTCACAGCACCTGCTGGCTCTGCAGGGCACTGGGGTAGCATGCCCCACCTGGCTCCTGCAGCTCCCTTGAGGTCCTTTCTGCACCCAAAAGCTGTAACTGTCCGGTGGGTGGGTTCCAGAAACCTAGACTTAGGTCTGATACATTCTAAATGCTATTATGTGAGAAGTCATTTCTAAGACATGTTCTTTATCAGAGAGATTCGGCTAGGATTCCTTTGGGCATTATTTTATAGAAAGTAGTAGCACAGTCTTAAAAGCCAAAAGGACCTTGAAAGTGATTGAGTGCACTTCTTATCCAATTAAGAAATGTCTGCTACAATATTCCTGAAAGATGGCTGTCCAAGTTCTGCTTAAGCATTTCTCATAAGCTGTATAGGGCAGCCTGTTGTTTAGAAGTTCTCTGTAATATCCAATAGAAATGTAAGTCCCTACAACTCTTCGTCCTATATTTGCCCTATTAAGCAATTTAGAAAGTAGTTGACTAAGCACAGTGACTTCACTGGACTCACAAATTCTAAGAAGAAAGAGGATCTTCTCTCCTTATGAATTTTCTAGTTGCTACTCACACCATTAAACAATGTTGCCCTTTTCAGTGTAAATAGGCCTTATTTAAGATCATAACTCCTACATTAAATCTCGGCTTTATGGTGGACTTTAATAGAGGATTCTTAATTTGTCTTTTCTGACTTCTTATACATATTTGCTAATCAGAAATTTTGAAATTCATTTCTTCTAAGCTTCCTAAAGTCTGGGAGTGTTGCCAATTTGCACTGAAGAATAGCATCTTATTAGCACATTCGTAACGATTAAAATATAATTCTAATGCACCCTGACCCAATTTCACAGCACATCAAAAATTTAATTCAACCCCAGATGATTCTCACAGATGTCCAATCATTTTCCAGTGGATGTTGTTATATGGGAAGTTAGATGAATTTGAACATTTTGGAAAACTGGCAATCCTATCAATACAATTGTATGTGAATACAGGAAACAGCAACACTTAGAATATCCTAATCTTCATAGAATAGTCCCTTTTATCAAAGAGAGCTGAAAGTGGAAAAAATGGGAACAGGCTCATTGTCCTGTATCTGATGGCAGTGGAACCAGCTCAGGTGGACCTAGGGCTCTGAGGGGAAGGTCCCATGGCCCATGGCTTTGTTACTAGGCTTGGGGGCTAGAGTGATAGAAGCCCTAGTTTTTCTCACTTTGTGGATGGCTGAGGGAGAGCAAGACAAGGAGGGAACTCAAGTCCCGGAACTTATGCCTATTGTCCCCCCCTTTTCTTGTTTCTGGTGACATTTCTGAAATATATAAGCTTTTGGATCTGGAAGTCCAGATAGGATCGTGGCCACACCCACTTTGGGAGTTTATTTGTGTCAAGTCCCTGCCTTTGTAAGCTTCCATTTGAAAAGAAGGGGGTGCGGACCCCATGACTTAGAAGGCTTCTTCAGGTCTCAAATACTGTAAACTCTACAGAATAAAATGAGTTAGAATTAGAAACACAAAACTTGGTCAGCCATGATGGCAATTTGTACAGAGGGTTTCTTAGGGTCTCTCAAAATGTCTTGCTAACAATTGGGGGACAAGATGTGGGAGCACACAAGGGACAAGGTGACAGTTTTCAGGAGCATTTATAGAATTGAAGGAAAGACTCCTGAAGTAAACTTTCTTAGAGACCCAAAATGTATCCCCATGTTCCTATAGCAACACCTGCTCACAATTAAAGAGTGACATCATATACACACCTGCATCCCAGAGGCATCAATTATCCCAGTGATTCAGACAGGCTGTCCAAACTTCTAAACCCATGAAATTTTGTTGTTTTACAAGCAGCACATGTCTTTTGTATTCAGTATTGATCACTTAGAGTACTTTTCCTTCAGGATCCCAATTTGTTCACTCGTGAACAAATGAACACACAGTGTAAATAATATCAATAGCCATTCCTGGGCTAATATTTTAGTATTTTAAGGGTCAACTGAGTAGATGCTTTTTGCTACCCACTGTACTAGACAGTTTGGCAAAACTAGGAGACACATAATGCATAAAATTAGGCTTCAAAAGTGTTCCCATTATGTTTCAATTTGAAATGATCGATGAACTAGATCACTAATTAGAAACCTCAGACAAAGTAATCAACTAAATAAATTTAATACTTTCCCAAAAGTTACAATTTCAATAAAACCTCAGAGTTTTCCAATTTTAATGTTATTCATTAATATCCTTTTATTTGAATGAGCAAATTAATCCAGGTAATCCAACTAATTTGTGTTGTAAATCATCTTAGTGCCTTAGAAGACAAACTCTGCTAAAAGTAAAAAGATTGTTTTGCAATAATTTCTTGAATGTGGCTCCAAAAGTACAGGCAAAAGGAGTAAAAATAGATTAACTACTTTTCATCCCAATTAAAAACCGTGCATCAAAGAACACAATCAACAGATTCAATAAGCAACTCAAGGGATGGAAGAATATATTTGCTCATCATATATCTGATAAGAGGTTAATATCCAAAACATATAACGAATTTTTACAACCTAAAAACAAACAACCCTACACCTGATCATAAAATGGACAAAAGAGTTGACAGACATTTATTTAAAGAAGATATACAAATTATTAGTAAGCACATGAAAAGATGCTCCACATCACTAATTATTAGGGAAATACAAATCAAGACCACAGTGAGATACCACCTTATACTCACTAGGATGGCTACTATTGACACCAGGAATAACAAGTGTTAGTGAAGATATGAAAAAATTTGACCCCTTTGCACTGTTGGTAAGGAATGTAAAATCATGCAGCCACTATAGAAAACAATATGGGGGTTCCTCAAAAAAGTAAAACTAGAATGACCATATGATCCAGCAATTCCACTTCTGGACATATACCCAAAAGAATTGAAAGCAGACATATTTCAAAGATATATTTGTACACCCACATTTACAGCAGCATTAATCACAACTGCCAAAGGTTAGAAATGTCCATTGAAGGTGAATAAACCAAATGTGGAATATGCATACAATGAATATTATTGTCTTAAAGAAGGAAATTCTCATCGCATATGCTACATCATGGATAAACTGGGAATATATTATGTTGTGTGAAAGAAGCCAGTCAGAAAAGGATAAATACTGTATGATTCCCCTTATACGAGGTACATAGAATTGTCAAATTTATAGAGACAGAAAGTAGAATGGTGGTTGCCAGAGACTGGGGTTGGGAGGTGGAGAGTTATTATGTAATGTGTATAGAGATGCAGTTTTGCACAATGAAAAAGAATTCTGTGAATGGATGGTGGTGATGGTAACACAACAATGTAACTGTACTTAAGGATACTGAACTGTACACTTAAAACTGATTAGGATGGTAAATTTTATACTATGTGCATTTTATCACAATTAAAACAATAATAAAAAATAAATGAATTAAAACAGCAAAATTTGATAATAATATTTAGTTTCTAAATCAATAGGTAGAATAATGTACAAATTAAAGTTGTTTTGTTGGTGGTGCCTGGGTATAATAACTAGGCTATAAGGAATGGCACCCTTCATGGGGCATTTTATATAGGTAAATTACCCAGATTATTTGGCTTTTAAAAATTTGCATAAAACATACATGCCCTCTCTCAACTCTGGCTGCACAGTAAAAATCACTCAGAAAAGCTTTTAAAAATAATAATTTTTTCACCTGGGGTAAAGCCCTGATATGTTTTTAAATAAATATCCTCAGGTGATCATAATGTGTGAGCAGAATTGAAAATGACTGCCATAGGCTCTTTACCATTGAATTATCTTTATTGGCCATCATTTCCTTTGTACTTGGCACTAATAACCATGGGTGTCCCCAGTAATTAGCTAGATTTTCATAATGAAAAATTCTATATTGGTGAGCCCAGCATAGAAATCCTACAAATAAGTACTGCCAGTTCTTACATAAATTGAAAACAACTCATAACAGGTTTAATAGCACATTTATCAAATTTGGTTTCAGTCTTAAAGAGGACAAGTCAATAATTAATTTGATCTCACATGCTGTAAATTCTTAGGAAGGCCATTCAAATACTTTTAAGAAAATGTAACAATTAACTGAAGGCTCCTGTCAAGAGAGATCAAAGCAGCTCTGGCCAGTGTGGTTCAATTGGCTGGGCATCATCATGTGCACCGAAAGGTTGCTGGTTCAATTCCCAGTCAAGGCACTTGGCCCCGATTGCAGGCGGCGGCATGCAGGAAGCAGCTGATGGATGTTTCAGTCTCACATTGATGTTCTTTCTCTCCCTTCCTTTTTCTCTAAAAATTAATAAACTATTCTTTAAAAAAAGAAAAAAGAGAGAGACCAAAGTAAGGAAAATAAAAAACGATTGCAAAACATTTACTGTGTAATTGTTCTTATGCAAAAATCCCCAACTAGGTGGCAACCATATTTCCAGAGATTCGGGAAGGCTTATTATTTCCTTTGGGTAAATTTCCAACCCTGAGTTCTTCACAGAGCTCCAGCCATTCCTCATATTGCCTCATTACAGGTTAAAGTCCTGGCACCAAATTGAAATCATGTTTTATCTTTCCTGTGGGAGCTATAGGAGTAGACCCCATTTAAAGTATTTGTCCTACACATGGCTGCAAGAAAGAATGATCTTGGTAAGACATAACATGGGCATTTGTTTTTATGCCCAAAGACTTGCTGTAGCTCCCACTCACTGAAGGAGAGTAATGTGAATACCTTAATTTGGTAGTCTTAGCCTTCTAATCACTTCCAGTGATTCCAGCATGGGCTGGCTGAGATTCAGCTGATCTAGGCTGGACATGGCTGGGCTGGGCGCCACGCTGCAGGTGGGACCCATGTCAGGTCCACAGGTCCCTCATCCTCCTTGGACTGGAAGCTACTTGAGGCATGGTCTTCTCATGGCAATGGAAGGAGCAAAAGAAAGACAGAGAGACACTTGTGTTGACTCTTAAGGTGTAGGCTTGGAGTTGGCACACTGTCATTTTATCACTTTGGGTCACATTCCTTTGGCCAAAGAAAATGACATGAGATCAATGGGGCAAAGAAGTACACTCCTTCCATGGAGGTCATAAGGAGGGTGAGAATATGCTGAAGAATAATTTAATATGTCCACAAGGCATAATAGAACACAAAATTTTGTAGCCAATAACATTATCAATATTATAAATTGGCCCATATTTTAAATGAAATAAAATGCAAGCTTAACATTGACAGAGCGAAGTTTAATATAGGAGTTGAAATCCACATGTTCTACTTTTTGAAATTTTCCATTACTCCAATTAAAAGAATTGGGTCCATTTTCTGAGGGGGTGGGTGTGGTTAGCAGCTGAGTCAACCCTTTCTATATTACTCCAATTAAAAGAATTGGGTCCATTTTCTGAGGGCGGGGAGGATGTGGTTAGCAGCTGAGTCCACCCTTTCTATGGCCGTTTTTGAAGGCTGAAAATTGTTTCATTGTGTGTTCTTTGAATTCCTTCCTCTACTTCCCTTTACTGGTGGCTCAGCTTCCTAGAAGTGTACGCAGATGGGCCAGATGTCAGTGCTATCTTGGTAGAGAAAACAGGGGCTTTGAGGTGGGCAGCATCCTAGGTCCACCACGGACTGGCTGGACTTGGGCAAGTCATGGAAACACAAGTTCACAGTTTATTTGATAAAACATGCCCAAACTGACAAATAGGTTGCTGTATTGATTAAATGAGATAAAATATGGAAATGCAATTCAAAATATTAGCCAGAAAATAGATATCCTTATTTATAATTTGTCCAGACTACAGTCTCTGTTGGTTTGAGTTGTCTTTCACTGTGTTTATTTACTTAATTTAATATATCTTTAGTTAGTAGCTAGGTGTTAATAAGAGCAGAGCAAAATTTTTCACTTATAGATAAATAGCTAATAGAATTCCTATTTTAATTAATTTTTCTTAAAGACTACTGACAGAAATAGGATATAATAAAGATTCTCAGTTAGCTAATTATTTAAATTTGGTTTTAATAATATGAGCTACCATAATTGTTTCAAATTTTCTATTTTATAATATTACCTAATAGATTTGACCACAAAGAAGATAACTTACTGAAGCAAGAAATTTTACCCTTCTTTTTATTACATGTTATTTATATATTTGTTATCCAAATATATATCTCAAGGCTGACTAAAACCCAATCAACTAGCTCTCTTAAAGTATTTAAGAATGTCCCAATTCCCCATTTCACTTGACATGTGAATGGTTTGCTGAATAAGGAAAAAATGATGATGCATATATTTTGGATATGTTTTATCTCAAGTTTTGATCTCTAGCAGTTTTACTAAATAATATCTCTGAAACACTATGGTTTCATGTTATTGTTAGTCATGACAAGAACAAAAGGATCAAATCACAGATTTTTAAAACACGACTTATGTTTCTAAAGTAGGCCTGCCAAATTTAGACAAATATATTTGGAAAGACTTTTTGTTTCTAAGGGTTATGCTCTTTATAGCCAGGTTTATTTAACTAAAGAGTGCTTGTAGTGTGATTGAGAAAAATAATATAACTTTCATGGACTCATGGGACTGTGTTTACATGCTCACAAATTTCAGATATATAATTAATCATTCAGAGAAAAAGAACAATAGTTGAAAATAGCCACAACTATAATAAGACTTATTGGCAGCTATATAAAAGCCATCTTTTTAAAATTATATAGTGTTTTATGAACACCAATACATGAATAAATATTAAATTTGTCCAATTATTTTTGGTCTAAAAAGTATCCACTCTTGGAAAGTTTCTAAGTTACTATATAAACATTTTCAGTATTTCTAGAGTTTAGACAAGCTCAAAACTTAAAGTGGAAATGCTGACCTCTGGCCACAGGGCAGCACATTATGAGAGTCCCCAAATGAATTGCTGCACAATAGACATCATTCTTTTTTTTCTTTAGTGATGAAATAGTCTTTCTTTTAATAAAGAATGATCAAGACCCTAAGAAAGCTTGGGGTGCATCAGATGGATGCAAAAGGATTTTAATTCCAAGTAGTAACATATGGAACATCAATCGCCAAAGTGTTTCCGTTCTCCAACCCTGCATGCTCTTTGCAACTGTTCTCATCAGAATGTGACTGTGTCTGTTTTCCCACCTCCTGACTCTGGGCTCACCTTTGGACTTGGCTAGGCCAATAGAACATGTCAGAAGTGAGGGTGAGCCAGTTCCCAGCCTGGGTCTCAAGGGATCTCAAACTTTGCTCACTTTTGGAGTCCTGCCAGCACCTTGGGAATAAGCCCTGGTCAGAATGCTTGAGGATGAGAGCACATACAGAGGGGAGCCCAACTGTCCTAGTTGAGGCCATGCTAGACCAGCCTTCAGCCAGCTGACCCCCAAAGATAGGAGAGAGCCCACCTGAGTTCAGCAGAGCTGCCTGCCTGACCCACACCTGGCCACAGATGCATGAGGGAGCCCGCTGAGACCAGAAGACCCAACCAGCTGACCCATAAACTTTTGAGCAGTCAGAACTACTTAGTATTCTTAGTCACTACTTCTGGGCTGCTCTAACACATGTTGATAATGCATTGTTGTTCTTTTTTAGAACTAAATGTTTTTTGCTTTTGTTTTAATTTTGTTTTTTCCACCATAACTATTTTCATGCTAGATTTCCTCAAACTCTCATTGGTTTTTGAGTAGAATTTTAAGTAGAATTCATCGGCTTAAGCACATTTTCATAGAAACTCCTCTGTAATTAATGCCTTTTTTTGTCCTATACCTGAGGCTACTATAAGTCTGACTCTGCCACTGGCAAAGAAGAAGCTAAATAACTTTTCTAAATAGCACTGACTATACCACAAATTGAAGTCCAAATCCAAAAAACGCCTAGTAAAATGAATATTAGTTTGAATTGAACTCAAAATATTGAAAGCAGAAAAGATGACAAGATGACAGAAAGAAACCCAAATATAACTGTCACTCAAAAATGTCAATTTATAAAGTTAAAATGAATAAAAATATTATCATGGATTTGGTAAACTGCAGCAAATACATATTGTATAAAACATAGATAATATAAAGTAAAGGAATACTAAAAGGGTAAACTTTTAAAGAACGAAAAAATCCCGACCAGAAAAATATTACTATGCAGTTGAGAGTGTGATATTAATATCAGAGAAGAGAAGCTTAAAAGAGACAAAACACATAAAGATGAAAAGTCTAATTCACAGCAAAAATTTTCCTAAAAAACAATATAGCAAAAAATGGTAACCAGTAAACATCATAAAACAAAAAATAGAACCATAATCTATAAAAATGCTAGGAAGCAAAAATAATTATTGATGTGTAAGAACTTTAAGTTCTGAACAACAATTGAACTTAAAGTTATAAAAATATATAAATGCTACATTCTTATAACAAAGAATATATTTTAATCTCACATATTCAAAATCTCATATATATTCATACATACCAAAATGTTTCCATGTATTAGAACAAAAGTAGAAATATTACAGACAACATTCTAGATGTGTATACACACACACAAAAAAAATTAAAATAAAAAATAATAACCAAAATTGAAGAGAAAAAGTGCAACTACCTAGAAATTTTTCATTTTTCTCCCATAAAATATCTGGGATCAAAGAAGTAATAAATTCTAGTTGCAGAGTAACTAGAAAGTTATTATAATTAAAACGATAAACATTAAAACCTGAAAGCATGGAAAAATACACAGCCTTACCTACCTACATAACTATCAAGAAAGAGTGAAAACAAAAGAATTAACTACTGAAGATCAAACATTAAAAAATAATAACAAAATAAGCCCAAGAAAATGTAAGAAAATAAGGCTTAAAGCAAAATAATAATAATAATAATAAATTGAAAGACAAGTGACTAGGGGCAAAATAGTACTGTAATAGTAACTTACCAAAAACTTAATAAAAAAAAAAGGAGAAACACAATATTAAAATTTGAAATGCAAGTAACCAAAAACAGAGAGGAACTTAAAACTACCTAAAGAAAGTATTTTTCAAACTGCACATAAATTGAGAATTTGGGTGACACTGAGGGTGGTCTTGGAAAATAGAATTGACAAGATTGACACCCACTCAGAGAATAAAGCATATTTACACATTAGTTTCCCTGGAAGGACATCACAAGAAATTAATTTTAATACTTACCCTTTGGGGAAAGAGATCTATAGGGGAAAGAGAGAATTTCACTTTTCATTTCATCTCTTTCTGAACTATCTGAATTTTCTAGTATTATCCATATTTTATTTTATTTTTAATCTTCTGGGCTTACTGGGAAATGAGATTTTGTATATTTTTTATTAATGCAAATGGCAAAACAAAACAAAAAATAAGAGGGACAACTGCAGACAGGGTGCACAGGTTGGAGAGCAAGGAGTCAGGAGGGTGTGGTCGTGGGTGGAGAGTGGGGGGACAGTACCCAGAGACCTGATTCTGGGCAAGGTTTATCTGGAAGCAAGGGGAGGGCCGTGAGGTCTAGTCTAATGGAAGAGGCGACTAGCGAGGGGTCAGCAGCCAAACCAAGGCAAAGAAGGGGACAGCCCAGAGCAATGTTCCTACATGAAAGTGGATCCTGGGTTGGTCAGGGAGTCCTTCAGAGCATCCAAGCTGGCCTGCACCGGGTTATCTCTGCAGCTTCAGCTGTTAGAACACTTCCCCAGGTGCCCTATTGGCCGTCACTCAAAATCTCTTGTAGTTCTAAAATTCAAATTGTCTGTTTGTTTTTCAACATTTACTCAAATTTATTTTGGAAAAAACATCCCAATAACACAATTGAGCATGAGCACTCTGTGGTCTGGTACTCACTGTTTGGGGCATGCATATCACACCAACAGGAGAGTTACTAATGCAAACCAGTTAGTTCCTTCTACAACAGATTAGAAAAGGTAGGATCCTCATTCAGAAAGAAGCAAGTTAGCTGAATGAAATACAATTTGTTTTGCTTTGTCTATTCGAAAGTACATTTAAAACAAGCCAAATAGATACCATATGGCCTGTCAGTGGCTTGACATTGATGAACAATACATGATTTGTGTTCTATCTCCAATTTTCACACAATGAGTGTTCACTCCTCCCTACCTTCATCCTGGCAGTTTTTCATGGGCAGGATATTTATTTATTTATTTATTCATTTATTTATGTATTTGTGTCCTCTTTTCTCTACTAGATAAACTACAAACAAGTTTCAAACTAAAATACCTCCATTTTAATGAAGGTTTTCCTGCTGACCTCAGGCAAAATAAGTCTCTACCACTGCTATGAGCTCATACTGTTTTCTTCATACCCTCAGCACAGCACTAATTTTATGTTGTGGCTGTCTTTATGCTCCTGTCTCCTCCCATGAAACCATAGGCTCTTCAAGGGCCAGGGCTGTAGCCCATAGAAGGTTTTCTTTAAAAGGTTGAGATAAATGTATTCGAAATTAAAAACTTAAAAAAATTTTAGGTCAAACCATTTACTCACATTATAAACTTAGGTTCATATGTTCAATTTTGGATTGCAGTAATGATAATGGTATGTGGCTTTGCTTGGTCAACCCTAAGTATTAGCCAATTAAAGTAATTATTTTTAAAGTATAGATTTATTCTGTTTGGTTTTTAATCAAACAATAGATACTTGAAAAGTAAAATGTCCTCCATTTCCCCACCATACCACTTCTCAGAGGCAGCCACTGTGAAAAGCTTGGTGTTTATCCTTTCTTGCACTTTTTATGCATATCTATCTCTATCTCTATCTCTATCTCTATCTCTATCTCTATCTCTATCTCTATCTATCTATTATCTAAATCTGTATTTGTAATCTGTATAAATATCTAAATCTAATTACATATCTTGAACAGCAATGTATCTTTTTACTAGTGTTGATAGACATCTAGGTAATTTCCAGTTTTCATGTTTATATAAAAAGGTTCAGTGAACATTCTAGTACATATTCTTTCATAAGCATATGGAAATGCAGCTGTAAATTTCTGAAGTGAAATTTTTCTGTCCAAATGTATGCCACCCACTGAAAAGTTGGTAGATGTGTCCTCCAAAGAGTTCGTGTCAATTCATATCCTGACCAATGCTACATCAGGCTGGTTTCCCTTCCCAACCCCTGGAGTAATGATGACAATCTTTACTTAATCTGGTGGGTAGAAAAAATTTATTTTTAAAAAGTATCTTAAAATTCAAAAATAGTATTGAACATAACTGAATAATCTGAGCTAATACAAAGATGTTATTTCGCTCCCCAAGAAATACATCCAATAAGTGACTATTAAAGTGGTTCTAAAACTTTGCCCTGAGAACCAGTAGTACATAAGTGATCAGCACATGGAAAAAGTACTATTTTAATTAAAGATCCTTTAAACCTATAACTGAGCTTGTTTGAGGAGGAGCAACAATCCTTTACTAGAAATTAATATTTCAAATATATTTATACTTTCTAAAACCCAAGTACCATAGTCACCAGGCATCTTGAGAGTTCCCTAAGTGACAGATATTATTGCAATTAAAGCCAAAATTAGCTCTTGAAACTTGTAGAATTATACTTGTAGAAAACAGTAGATTAGAGTTTTTCAAACTTTAACATCCTCATGAATCACTGGACATCTTGGTAAAATGTAGATTCTGAGACAGTAGTTCTAGGTAGGGGCCCAGGATTCTGTATTTCTAAAAGCCTGTAGGTGATGTTGATGCTGCTGGTTTGAAGCCCACACTCTGTTAGGAAGGTTTTAGACCAGTGATGGCGAACCTATGACACACGTGTCAGAGGTGACACACGAACTCATTTTTGGGGTTGATTTTTCTTTGTTAAATGGCATTTAAATATATAAAATAAATATCAAAAATATAAGTCTTTGTTTTACTATGATTGCAAATATTAAAAAATTTCTATATGTGACATGGCACCAGAGTTAAGTTAGGGTTTTTCAAAATGCTGACACGCCAAGCTCAAAGGTTCGCCATCACTGTTTTAGACCTCAACTAGCTTAGCTCTTCGTATTATAGGTACACACACACACACACACACAAAAGATCAATAACGTACCCCGATACCAACCTTTTCAATTTAAAGAAACACACAGAATTTGCTTGAGAGTGTCAAGCTAACAAACATGTTATTTGTGTGACATAACTAATATGTGAACAGACTGTTATGAGTAATATAACATCTGTGGCTCTTAGAAAACAATACATAGTTCATTAAGGATGGCATGAATTATGTAATCATTACTTTTAATGTTTTGTTCTTTCTAGGTCAAACTACCATCTACACATGAATAACAATGAAATTCTCATAAACAAGAGAAATATCCAGGAGGCATGAAGAGTCGCAATGCTTCAAAAATGCACATATTATGACATTACAACCTCAGAAAAGATAGATTTTATAACTAAAAGCTCAACCATGAAGCGGATAAACAAGCTATTCAATGGCAGAATACTAACACTTGTTGAAATACGTTTGGAGCTTTAACTATATAGAGTCACCAAAATGTTCAAGAAGTAAATTGAAAAATTTTTCTTCAAAAATGCCTTAGCCAATCAAACATGAACGTTTTTGCCATTATGGCAAAGCCGACCATTGCCTCTGCTGGTATCAGTGTGGTCCATGGGGAAGCATCATCCTTCACTACCTGACTGAGGAACAGCGTGCAGGTCATGCTATCTTACAGTTTTGACTGGATGTAATTTCTCTCTCCACCATAACACCTTGTCAATACTTGTCACACTTATTGCACTCTGTATTTTACTTGCTTTGGTTATTTGTAAAGTTTCCCCTATTTCATCTTCAAATTATCCCTAAATTTTCACAACTGCACCTCAGCTGCTCTGTATTCTCAACAGTGACTTTCCAAATGTCATGAAGAGTAATAAATATTTTATGAATTAATGAATCCCCACAGAATCTAAATCCATATGTATAAATACTGTACATTTCCAGGAAAGATGAAAATTAATGAAGAAGAACCATCAGCTGAGAAATGAGCTTATCAGAGTTCTCAAAATTCAATAAGAAAGTCCAGAAATTAGGGTTCTAAACATTTGTCCATATCTTTACAAATGGTTCATTCCTTAAGAGTAGTTAATAAGCAGCAAAACTCTAGTTTTTAGGCATCCACACTTTGTTCATTGGAAGCCAAGTTGAGGCAAAGACAGTGTCAGAAGAGTAATTGGGTTGGGCAGGTATGTGAAGAGCCATGGGAAAAGGAGAAACAGGGGAAGCTTGCCATTCTGAAATGTGGACCTAAGCAGTACTTGGTTCCCCGGGAAGCTGAGCAGGACACAGTATGTGTATTCAGGAAGTCTACTTTAGGCAGTTCTATCCCAAACAACTGGAATGGAAGACTGGAAAGAGCTATTAAGCTAAACAACAGTGGGCACTGGGGGCTCAATCCTCCAGGGGGTGCTCTCAAAAGCTGCATAGAATATACCTCAAAATTGTCCACCCGAAGGACAAACAAGAGAATTACCCATCTGCTTTCTTCTCCCTTTGGTCAAGAGTTGACCCAGGGAGTCTTCATGACCTTGCACTTCCAGAATTGTACATGCTTTAGAACAGCTGAATGGTTTCCATAGGCATCTTAAGAGATGGCAAAAGAGAAGCTCCAGGACAGAGAGCAAGAGATAGGTGTTGCCCTGACAGTAGATGCTGTCAGGAGACACCGTCACCAAGCTGGCTGCTGTCAAAAGGCAGGCCAGAGGAGGTGATCTGGGGCACAAGAGAGTGACTGACACCAGCTCTTAGTGGTACATGCGTCTAATGCGAATCTATCTGCTCTGGAAATAATGAGCACAGAATCATATCCATCCCTTCTGGACAGAGAAAGGGGAACTCAGACCAAGAAGTAGTCAGAAAAAGAAATGAATTGGAGATCAGAGGACACCAGGGCACCAGGACATCGGCGGCATTGCCCTTGCCAAGAACCAAACTCCCCTCCTCTATGCTTCAAACACAGACCAGCACCGCAATATTAATGTCAAAAATTGAAAAATTGACTACTAAAATTTGAAGTTAAGAAAAACTCTAATAATGATTAAAAAAAAAAAAAAGATGGACAGCCAAGTGTGCATAAATGACACTTCAATTATACCAGACTCTTCAAAGAACTTTTCACAGAAAGTGCTTGCTGCCTGTTAGCAATCATTCTTACATAAAGGTAAGATAGATTTGCAGAGAGCAGGGATCAAATGCTATACTTCCAAATTCACCTGATTAAGAGAGGAGAGTTGGGCCTCCTGGTATTCTGGTGAATCCCTAAAGCTAACATGTTCTTCCCACTTGCAGGAGCTTCCATCGTTGGTGTGAACTGCCATTTCGACCCCACAATTAGTTTGCAAACAGTGAAGCTCATGAAAGAAGGCCTGCAGGCTGCCGGGTTGAAAGCCCACCTGATGAGTCAGCCCTTGGCCTACCACACTCCTGACTGTGGCAAACAGGGATTTATCGATCTGCCAGAATTCCCCTTTGGTAAGACACACATTCTATACACTGTCTCTGATGTCTTTATGTTTAACACATTCCAAATAAATCTATAGCTCATAGAGCTGTATCATAGTAAAGAAATGTATGCCTATCTCCTCAACACTAGCTCCCAGCTTTTCTTCCTGCAGCCACAAATCCCTTTATGTTAGATAGTCATAAAAGGAAAAGAAGGTATCAGCAAACAAAGATGACAGGTGGGATCAGCAAAGATTTTCATTCTGGTTCCAGCTCTGTTGCTAAGTTGTGTAACCTTAGCAAAATTCCTTAGTTCCTCTAGATCAGCGGTTCTCAACCTGTGGGTCGCGACCCCTTTGGGGGTTGAACGACCCTTTCACAGGGGTCGCCTAAGACCATCGGAAAACACATATATAATTACATATTGTTTTTGTGATTAATCACTATGCTTTAATTATGTTCAATTTGTAACAATGAAAATACATCCTGCATATCAGATATTTACATTACGATTCATAACAGTAGCAAAATTACAGTTATGAAGTAGCAATGAAAAAAATTTTATGGTTGGGGGTCACCACAACATGAGGAACTGTATTAAAGGTCGTGGCATTAGGAAAATTGAAAACCGGTGGGTTAGAGGCAATTAAAATTAGCTTTGAAACAGAGATTATTTATTTAAATTTGCAGACAAAAACCTACAAAACGGCATTAGATTTCCTTAATGAAAATCCCCTTGGCTGTGACTGAAGAACAAATTGGGAAAGAAACCAACATGTTTATATATCTGGTCTACAAACAAAGGACCTCACCAAACTGTGTTAAATAACAATTGCTCTGCTCTGTTCCGATAGGAACACATGGAAACCATTGGGGATTTTTTTATTCTCTTGTGTTAGTCATTGCTCTGGACCATCACCAATGTGGAGTCAAAGAGGAGATGGGTTTTGGCCCTCTTTTTTCCCACCAGTGCTTTCTGGTGGAAAAGCCAGAGGACAATGTATGAAAATTTGCCTTGAACACAGTGACTTCACCGAGGATAGAAGACTGAACAGAGCACAGAAGAGAGGCTTCATAGACTAAAAACTCACCACAATTCTTCATTTTCTTCTAATGGCATTATAAACACACCCTTCTCCCATGGCCTTCGGGTGGGCTGAGTGAACAGCTTTGATTCTGGACTTGGCCACGTAACTTGCTTTGAACAAGGTTTGCAGACATCACAGGAACCTGAATGTTGGGCTGGTGTTCTTGGTAATTGTGATTCTCTTTGAAAAGGACACATCCCGAGTAACTGCTCCTCCTTCTCCTTCAACTTAGGCTCAGAATGAACTGTGGAGCAAGCCTGAACCCAGCCCCCCCGCTGGTGTTCCTATCTCGGAGCAGAGCCTGACCCAGAGCTGCCAGCCAAGCCTGTTTAAGATGAGGCAATAGCCATCAGCCTGAGACCCCAAGCATGAGGACAAAATGCTGGCCATTGTAAACCACTGAGTTTTTGGGTAAATTTATTAGGTAGCATTGTGGTGGCATTGTACAAGTTATCAATAAATACCAATGTATTCATTATACTATTCCTATTTATTTTTATTTGTATAGACAAATAGTTTATTATCTACAAAGTATTTATTATCTACAAAGGAGAGAGACTGAGGGAATAGAAGGGTGGAGAATAAAAATAGATTTTTCTTTTACTCCATCCATATCTGTAATTAGTGATTTTTTTATTGATTTCAGGTCTTTTACTCCATCCATATCTGTAATTAGTGATTTTTTAATTGATTTTAGGGAGAAAAGGAGAAGGAAAGAGAGATAGAAACATCAATGATGTTGAGAGAATCATCAGTTGACTGCCTCCTGCACGCCTCCCACTGGGGATCAAGCCCACAACCTGGGCATGTGCCCTTGACCGGAATTGAACCTGGGACTCTTCAGTCCCCAGGCCGACGCTCTATTCACTGAGCCAAACCAGTTAGGACATGAATTTTTATAACTATGCATTACTGTGTAATTTACAAAGGGAAAATCTGACAAAAAAATTGTTTCCACTAGTGGAAAAAAGTTCGTGAAACAAAAATATGATATTTGGCCAACAATTAGCTACCAAATTACCATTTATATTTCCTGGTAACTACTATTAATGAATTGAAATCTTGCCCCTCAAAGTGAGGTCCTTACACCAACAGCAACAGAATTACCGGGGAGTTGGTTAGAAATGCAGAATCTATAACAAGATCCCCAGGTTATCCTTCTGCACAAGAAAGTTTGAGAAACACTCTATAAAACATATAAAAGCACTTTAATTCTGCTTTAATCGCTAAAATAGAAACTTTAAAAAGTAAAATACTGTATTTAAATTTTTTTCCTAGTATGTGAAAAGTACTTAAAAGCATCTTCAAATATCACAGATAATTTGTAAAGATAATCCTTTCACAATATTTTTTTAAAACCTTAAAGCATTAAATAAAAAACTAGAAGTTTTTAGTATCTAGGGAGGCAGGACAACTGAGTAAGAACAAAACAAAAATTGGTATTTAATATTTCAAGAAGGGCAGGGTGAATTTTGTATGTTGTGATTTTTCCTTCTACATCAAAACTCAATGTTTTCACTTCCTGCGTGGACAGCCAGCCAAGCCTCTGCTGTCTGGGTTCTGCATGCCCAGTTGAACTTGCCCGTGCGGTGCGTCAAGAGACAACAGGAAAAGCAGCCGCCTGCTCAATTCCTCATTACCCAGCATTCAACAGAGGCTTCAACTGCTGGCTTTCACATGTAAAAAAATCCATTTTCTTGCAACCTCTCACATAAATCCCACCGCAGTTCCTATCTAGTCTTTCCCTAAGGAAGCTCCCTGGACCAGGTATGACTTTACCGCTAATGATTCATGACTATATTTGCATGTTATTTGCATGTGGTTTTACTCATTATACTGTCAGAATGAGGGAGAGATTCCTGTTTCCTGGGCAACCAGAAGCAGCACAAATAGTGTGTCTATTAATGGGACCTCACTTCTAAGTTTTCTATTATGCTCTGGGATCCTCTCATTTTTATGGTCAAAAGAGGGCAACACTCTCTCCAGTTCTGCCTCTTTTCTTGTTTTGTGGCTCTGTCTGCAATGTCTAGCTGATCTAATTTCTTTTGGTTTTATTACCTTAACTTCTCTTGTTTCCACTTCCTAACACTGATGATTTTCTTTCCCTTAGTCAGACACTTCCTTTGAATTGCCACCCTGATTATGATGGCCAGCCAACTCAACACTTGGTTTTTCTTTTATACATCTTTCTAAATGTTACATTCACTCCCAACCTGCATGGCTCAGTGGTCAACCTATGAACCAGGAGTCAAGGTTTGATTCCCACTCAGGGCACATGCCCAGGTTCCGGGCTCGATCCCCAGTGAGAGGTGTGCGGGAGGAGGCAGCCAATCAATGAGTCTCTCTCATCATTGATGTTTCTATTTCTCCCTTACTCTGAAACCAACAAAAATATATTTTAAACATAAAAAAATGTTACATTCACCATAAAAACAAACCCATTGGTGAAGTTTCCTTGTTTGTCCTGCTTATTTCCTTCTTTTCCTCTCTTATTCCAGTTATTTTTCTACTGTCATACCAGGCTCATAGAAAAAGGAGGCCCTCTATAATAATTCCTAATAGTAAGATATATAAACTATCATCTGCCTCATCTCTTTTTCTAAAATAGTTTTTTTTCTTAACATTGGCTGCATATTGGTATCTCCTGGGAAGTTTTAAAAATATATATTCATGCTTCGGTCCCAGCCCTAGAGATTCTGATGTAATTGGTCTGGAGTGCAGCCTGGCAGGGGATTTTAGAAACCTTCTCGGGTGATTCTAATGTGCAACCCAAACTGGGAAGCATGAAGGGTAATAGCTTGTCAACCAAGTCTTCTGGTTTTGTTATTTTTGCTATTCCTTGGCATTTATAATGACAAATATACTCTTCCCTTAAGGCCTTATGCTAGCCTTTGGTCCATTTTCCATCCACTCCTTTCTTCTTCTTTCCCTGTTCTGGGCTGTGCATTTCAGAGGGCTGATCTCCATTGGCTGTTTCCCAGGCTTTGTGTCAGCTGGCTTTCAATGAACTTCAGCCATGGGGAGGCCTTTCAGGGTCCTGGAGTACTAAGGACTGAATCTTTGTTTCCTCCCTAATCCTTTATGTGATGGTATTTGGAGGGGGGGCCTTTGGGAAGTGATTAAGTCATAAGGGTGGAGCCAAATTGAATGGAATTAGTGCCCTTAAAAGAAGAGCAGGAGAGAGATGAGCTTTCTCTCTGCTTTGTGAGGAAACAGCAAGAAGGAAGCTAAGAGAGCTCTCATCCGGAGCCAAATGGGCCAACTCCATGACCTTGAATTTCCCAGCCTGCAGAACTGTGAGAAATAAATTTCTTATTTTAAGCCACCCAGCCTGTGGTATTTTTGTTATAGCAACTCACAGTGATGTGCAGGGTGGGAGTAAGGGAGAAGCCAGGGTGTTTCTCTTCTCCTTCCCACCTGTGTGTGTCTCCAGCTGTGTCCCTCTGTGTTTCCAGCTCCTGCCAGACACTGAGACAGACTCACTGTTTTCAATTTCCTGGGTATGACCTGGCTCTTGGACTTTGTTAATACAGCCTCTTTACTTAACAGCCAAAGCATGTTAGTGGTTTCAAATTCTGGGGTTTCTCACTATCCCATTTGGCATCTTATTCATCCACCACCTATGCAACCAGTTCCTAGTAAATTTTCCTCTGTATTTAACACTTTGAATGGTTTCTGTTTCCCTGATGGGGACCTGCTTGATTTAGTTCCTAACATACTGTCTAGTTTCCCAGATGTAACACCCCTGATGTTTGTTCCACTGGAACCCACTCTGATTGACCCTCAGGGGATAGGGTGGGTGGGATGCTAAGATTTGTAATATACACACCATCTTAGAAAGGGAGCTCCATGTCCCTTGTGAGAAATGTACATCAAACATTGACCCAAGATTTGTTGTTCAGTTACCATTTTAACATAGGAATATAAGAGGGATGCCCCTTTCCAGAAAAATACAACTACACTGCTGGTATTATGAGTAGTAGAGTGCTGTATGCCCCACCCAGATCTTGGAAAGAGTTCTCTAAACTCTAAACAAGTGTGATTTGTGAACCCGGTGCATAACATCACCCAAGAGCTTTAAGAAAACCAGAGCTTTAAGAATGCTGGCCACACTCCAGCATTGCCTTTTTATTATTCACATACCATCAAATTTAACCATTTAAAGTATACAATTCAGTGGGGTTTTGGTATATTTATGACATTGTGCAACCATCAACACTTTCTAATTCCAGAATATCTTCATCCCTCCAAAAAGAAATCCTTAGGAGTACAAAATGCCAGTTATAAAACCAGTCATGGGGGATGTAAGGTACAGCAGAGGGAATATAATATTATTATAATCACTATGTGTGGTGTCAGATGGAAACGACTTATTGGGATGATCACTTCATAAACTAATTATCACTGCTGTACACCTGAAAATAATATAGTAATATTGTATGTCAACTGCAATTGAAAAGTAAAAAAAACAAACAAAAAAAACACATGGCCACACTCCAGCATTGCCTTTTTATTATTCACATACCATCAAATTTAACCATTTAAAGTATACAATTCAGTGGGGTTTTGGTATATTTATGACATTGTGCAACCATCAACACTTTCTAATTCCAGAATATCTTTATCCCTCCAAAAAGAAATCCTTAGGAGTACAAACTGCCAGTCATAAAACCAGTCATGGGGGATGTAAGGCACAGCAGAGGGAATATAATCAATATTATTATAATCACTATGTGTGGTGTCAGATGGAAACGACTTATTGGGATGATCACTTCACAAACTAATGATCACTGCTGTACACCTGAAAATAATATAGTAGTATTGTATGTCAACTGCAATTGAAAAGTAAAACAAAACAAAACACACAAAAAAACCCTGGACCATGAGCAGTCACTCTTCATTCTCTACTCCCTGACCCCTAGACAACCACTAACCTACTGTCTCTATGGATTTGCCTATTCTGGACATTTTATGTAAATAAAATCATATGAGATTTGATTTTTATGTCTGGCTTCCTTCACTTAAAATAATTGTTTTAAGGTTTATCCATGATATAGCATGTGTCAGTACTTTATTCCTTTGCATAACTGAACATTTTATTTTATAGATATATCACATTGTGTTCGTCCAATCATGAGTTGATGGACATTTGAGTTGTTTCCATCTTTTGCCTATTATGAACAGTTGTATAAAAGTTTTAATGTTCACATATGTTTTCAATGTTTGTAGATATAGAACTAGGAATAAAATTGCTGGGTCGTATAATAGCTCCATGTTTAAGGGTTTGAGAAAGTGCTAAACTTTCCAAAGTGGCTGCACCATTTTATATTCCCATCAGCAATGCATAACAGTTCCAACTTTTCCATACCTTCACCAACACTTCTTTTTGTCCATGTTTTTGATTATAGACATCCTACTATGAAGTGATGTTTTATTGTGATTTTGATTTGCATTTCTGCAGGACTAATGATATTCCTTTCATGTGCTTCTTGAACATTTATTTATCTTCTTTGGAGAAGACAATCAAAATCTTTTATCTATTTTTTTAATTGTGTCACTTGTCTTTTATTATTGAGTTTTGGAGGTCTTTATACATCTGGATACTATAACCTGACCAGATATCTTATTTGCAAATATTTTCTTTGAATTCCATGGATTGTCTTTACACTTTCTTGATAGTGTCCTATGATGCATAAATTTTTTCAATTTTTTATTAAAACAAATTAATCTATTTTTTTCCTGTGGTTGCTTTTACTTTAGGTATCATACCTAAGAAACCATTGCCCAAGAGTTAATCTTATGTTGTTTACCAAGAGTTTTAGTTTTTATATTTAGGTCTTTGAACTATTTTGAGTTAATTTTTTGTATAAGATGTGAAGTAAAGGTCCAATTTTATTCTTTTCCATATGGATATCCAGTTTCTTCAGCATTTATAAAATAAAATAAAATTCCCCTCCAACAAAAAATTGGAAACCTTATTGAAAATAAATTGATTATACATATACTGGTTTATTTCTGGGCTTTTGGTACTATCCCATTGACCAATATGTCCATAATTATACCTTTATTACATTCTTTTGTTTAGTGTAACTTTGAGGTAAGTTTTGAAATCTAGAGTGTTAGTACTCCAACTTTGTTCTTTTTCGAGATTGTTTTGGCCATTCTGAGTCCCTTGCATTTCCATATTCATTTTGGGATGAGCTTGCCAAATTTTGCAAAAAGACACCTGGGACTTTGATAAATATTTGGGGAATACTGCTGTCTTAACAATATTAATCCATTATATTGATTAATGAATTCTAATTATATGGATTCTAACCCAATAATATGGAGTTTTTCCCCCATTTATTTAGGTCTTGTTTAATTTCTGTCAACAATATTTTATAGTTTTCAGTTTCAAACCTTGCATTTCTTTTGTCAAAATTTTCCAATGTATTATTCTTTTTGTTGCTACTGTAAATAAAATTCTTTCCTTAATTTCATTTTTGTGGCCCTGCATTTTAAAATCTGCATTTTTACCAAGGCCCTCCCTCCCAATGATTTTTGTACATTAACAGTTTAAGAAGTCCTACTTTATTGAACTAAGTCAACCTAAACAATATTCCACACAACACTACCAAAATCTGTCCCATATAGATGCTTGCTCTACCAAAAGAAGTGACTTTAGGCAGCACAGTTACAGGAAACAGCTAAAGGACCAAAGATACTAATTAACTGGATAAATTAAATGTTTTAAGAGGAAGCAACTAGATAATATAACTAGGGGGCTTTCTTTTTTCATTTCTATTCAATGGAAAACTAGGGCTAGTATTCATTTATCTTAGAAGAAAACTACAATGTTGACTTCTACATGAATTGTGTATATAAGTTAACCATTTGAAATAATTATATTGATAATGATCAATTCTCCATTTCATTTACATGTATTTTTTTCATTTTTTAATATAAGAATAATGATTACAACAGTTATATCTTATAATGAACATGTTTACTACATCCTGTTCTATTTTCTAGTTCCAAATATGACATTAATTAACTCCATGACTTTGAATAAATCACTTAATCTTTTAACTTGCACTTTCCTGAACTGAGTAATGTAGAAATTGGACTATATTTCTCTAGCTTCTCTTTAATTTGGATCTACATTAGACAATTTTGAATTCCTATCATATCCAAATATATCACTTAATTTTATGAGCTATGTATTATAGAGTCATTCATAAATCTCAATAATATGATTTAGGATGAAGGCTGACAGGTGTGATATTTTTATTCATAGTTACAGCTACAGCTCAAGTACAACACAACATTTATAGTGATAACAACATATTCTCTCCACTTGCAATGTGCTTTTAACAAACAATAGTTAATGAAACAAATTAAACAAAAATGCAGTTCAAACAACTTATACTGAGAACCACTCGAAGTTAGTTAAAATGATATTTATACATGTCTTCCCAAAATTAACTGTTTTCTGCATATTTAATACTTATTTTATTTTTTCCCAATTTCACACTAATAATTTATAAAAATCACTGTATTGGCAAGAAAAGCTACTAACATGATGCTTCCCAAAGATGAAGTAAACATTTTGGTTAAAAAGCCACAATTAAATATACCATCAGCCACTAGCATTCTATACCAGTTACTAATTCATATTTCACTTATCTTCACATTTAAATGAAGAAATATAGCTGCTGTTATGAAACTCTGGCCTACTTTTCAGGCCAGTAAATTCTTATTTAAGAGCTCTGGTAGCTAATGCCATTTATTACTGGATTTTAGTGACAATTTTTATAATGATATGTGAGGCAATTCAACAAAATTACTATTGTGTATCAAGCATTTTGCAGGAGGTCTGGGGTCAATGTAAGAAGTACTAAATGTACGATCTCTTGGCACAGTTATAGTTTAAAGATATAATGTAATTTAATACTAGATAAAGATGAAAGCACAGGTTAGATCATTGGGGGAGAATTTAGCCCATGTGTTTATCTGTCTCCTAGTTTGTGTTGGTAAGAACTAAAAAAACTTTTCTGTCACTTCTCTTCGTTTTAAGCAGTGATGGCTATTACTGCCCTTTACTCCCATTCTTCCTTTGTGTTGCCCAAGTTCAAATAACTGTACTGCCAAAGGGCTAAGGGCAAATTAAACAAATAAATAAAGTTCAAGTAAAAAACTTTGCAGTGTTTTTGCAACCTTGGTGAGAGAGGGGAAAGGTTGTGTCTGTTTACTAATTTGTAGGATTTCTATAATTTTACCCAGGTTATAGCTGTTTCCTCCATAGTAGGAAGTTGGTAAATTTAAGTAGATCAGCATAACTAGCCTCCATAGGCTACCAAAAGGTTGAAATCAAATGTAATGATCTATTGTGAAGCTACATTTCAGCTACCTGCTCATAGAACCAAAGAGAGTTTTTAGGAAACAGAGAGTAAATTTCCCTGAAACCACATTAGGTGAGTCAGACTGCTTTGCTTATCTCCAAGGTCTCAATCAACTAACAAATGTTTACCCAACTTCTCAAAATATTTGCACCCACAGTTCTGATACATCCAAGCATAACTTATGCACTGTTAATCTATTCCCTTCAGTCTTCTAGGTGTGTTTCTTCCCAGATCTACCAGATCCTCGAGTAACTTTAGGAACCTTCTCCAGAGTTAAACAATGCTACCACTGCTATCAACTTTGTCTCCTAATGAGAAAGAGCATCTCTTTAATACCCACTGAAAAACCTCTAATACAGTGTTTCAATTATTCATCTATAGAAGCATTCCCCAAGAATCAATCACATGTGTCTACCAGACCTGAGATGAGATCATGCATTGTTATGCCTACTTCCTTTATGGCTTCTAAGGGCAGTTCATATTATCCTGATTTTACAAACTGAGACCCAAGAAACCTGAGTGACTTACTTTTCTTCATTATCAAACCCCACCAGGTCAACAAGCCAAATTCAAATGTGAGACTTGTCCTATACAAAGAGACAGTAATTCAAGAAATAGTTTTCTGATTCTGTTAAAATAATTGAAGAGTTTTGTGGTTAAGTACTTGAGGGTGAATAGTGTGACTTTCAATAAAGTTACACTCACTATCCCTGAGAAACCAAGCTCTCAAACTAATAATCAGTAATCAGAGCATGTAAAATAAAATCACGAAATGCCAATTTACACCCACTAGATAGGCAAAAAGTTTAAAGTGTGGCAAACCAAGTTTGGGCTAAGACATACACTGTTAATGAGAGTCTAAATTGCTATATCTACTTGAAAAGCTTGTTCACATTATCTTGATATTATTAATAACTATGACCCAGAAATTTCACTTCAAGGCATGTCCCCTAGAGAAATTGTTGAACTTGTACCAGTACATCTAGAGACATGTACAAACATGATCATAGCAGCACTGCTTTTACTAACAAATATCCATCTCAAATGTCCATCAATAATAGAATTTAAAAGGGGTGTGGAATTGTGAAATGGTAACATAATGGAACAGTGTTCAGCTGTTAAGATAAAGAAACTATAATTAAACATAAAGTTACATTTCAAAAATATGATGTTGAAAGAAAAAGAACCATCAAAATAATACACATGTTTATAAATTCTTAAAACATGCAATACGAAATACACATATTTTAAGGAAGCATTCCTATGAAGCAAAAACACTTTTAAAAGGTGGAAGAGTGATAAATATAAAATTCAGAACAGTGGTTACCTCTGAGGGCAAGAAAAGGAGGACAGTTTTGGGGAGAAAGACACGGAACCCAGAGCAGAGGCAGCCTGAATTTTCTTTAGCCCTGGTGTCTGCTTTGCTCCCTCATACTTTCCCTATGTTAAATACCATGTATTCTTCTATGTTCATGAAATAGTCTTTAACATTTTTTTTTTAAACAAAGTGTCTGGGTAGAAAATAGAATAGAATGGAGTGAGGGAACTATTGCTTTTATTCAGAAGCTATTGCATATTTTTAAAAGCAGGCATGTTTTACATCCATATAAAAAATAAATAAAAGCTTTTAAGAACTTGCCTCCCCAATACTATGGAGCAGTAAAAAAGGATCTCTTACCCCCCGAGGCAGCATGGAGGGACCTGGAGAGTATTATGCTAAGCAAAATAAGCCAGTCAGAGAAAGACAACTATCACATGACCTCACTCATAGGTACAATCTAAAGAACAAAATAAACTGATGAACAAAATAGATTAGAGACATAGAAGCATGGAACAGACTATTGAATCTCAGAGAGAAGGGAGGGGTGGGGGGTGGGTGGGAAGAGATTAACCAAAGAATTTATATGCACATAAGCAGAACCCATGGACACAGACAAAGCAGGGTGAGGGCTTGGGGGGTGGGAGGTGGGGGGCTATGGGCTAGAAGGGGTCAATGAGGAAAAATGGGGAAATCTGCAATACTTTCAACAATAAATTTAAAAAAAAATAAAATAAAAAGATTAAAAAAAAGAATTTGTCTCCCCAAAAGTGTGTATGTTGGGGGTTGGGGTGTTATGGCATACTTGCAGGCCTGAAAAGAAAATGATATATTTTATATATTTGTTCCCATTTGTATATAATATTTTTAAGCATATATGCATCCTGGAGTATGCAAAGAAAGTTTCTGGGTAGATGTAGAAGAATCTATAGCATTCATCTCTGACAAGTAGATTCACTTTTTATTTTATTATATAACTAGTGGCCCGGTGCATGGATCCATGCACATTGAAAGGAAATTAATTAGAAGAAATATTTTAATATCGCTATTCGCCCTTTCTCTATAATAGAAGTGTCAGAGATGAAAGAAAATTAGTAAAATGTGAAAATAGTATATAAATTGATTAATAAACAATAACAACATGATATAAAAACAACAAAAACATGACATAAAAACAACAAAAACATGATATAAAAACAACATTGATAAAAACAATGACTGATAAATTGATTAAACCTATTCTAATATCTCCTTGTATACCACATTAAGACCAAAAACACTTTCAGATTTCCCTTGTGATGAAGTATTTACAACTTTAACGTCACACGCTCATCGAACTCGAGAGAAAGCAACATATAACTGACCATGTCCAAAACGGGTTCAGGTAGGAATGTTCCTACTTTGTCTAGAGTTTGTCCTTGTGATTTATTAATAGTCATCGCAAATGCTGGCATCACGAGAAACTGTCTTCAAATTAATTTAAATGGGAGGCCAGTGTCAGACGGGGACAAATATTGTGCACGTGCGAGTCAACGTTTAGTTTAAATTTCCAGTGCGCAACATACATACCGTCTGGTTGGTCAGTCGATGGTCAGATGGACGTACAGTCGGTCACTCAGCCTTTTATATGTATGGATTGATTGTCCTTTTTTTTTAACTTTACTGTTTAGATTATTTTATTATTTACTTTATTTTACTATATGACCTTTATGTTTCTAATTAAATTATTATTTGTTCATTTTTTTCTCTTTATTTATTAAGGTATTACATATATGTCCTTAGCCTCCCTTGCCCACCCCAACCCCACTCCCTGCTCATGCCCTCACCACCCTGGTGTCTGTGTCCATTGGTTAGGCCTATATGCATGCATATAAGTCCTTTGGTTGATCTCTCCCCTTTACCCCCACCCCCCCCTACCTTCCCTCTGAGGTTTGACGGTCTGATCTAT
>NW_005367209.1:1471358-1476323 GCF_000412655.1 Myotis brandtii | reverse complement strand
CTCGCCTGCTCTGCCCGAAGGGACACCATTCACCCCTGGCTGCCCAAGCCTGGCTCCGGGAGCCCAAGGTCGTGGCTGGGGCCGGTGCCAGGCAGCAGAGAACCAGAGCTGGGTCCACCGTACGCCCCTGCAGGCCGAGGCGCAACGGGGCCCGACATCCGTGGCTCTTGATCACCCCCAGGACTGAGAGGTGAGCCTAGCATCTTTCCCTTGAAATTAGATTCTACCCACCCTCCCCTCTGGATTCTTCTGAGACTTAAAACTGAAAGGGACAGTAAAGACACACACACCCCCAATGTGGGTGTGGGTGAGTTGAGACCCAGGGAAGTTTGATTATTCATAGCGAGCCTGTATTGAGAGACTTTGCTAAGTACTTTACAAAATCAGCGCATTTCCTCTTCACACATCCCCGTGAAGTTATTCCCATTCCACAGATGAAAAGACTGAGGCACAAACTCCTTAGGTAACTGTCCACGTTTGTCCAACCAGTTTGTATAAATTATAATGCAGAGAAGGACAGATCACAAAAATAGATTCCTCTATCGCCACTCCTACACTCTTTCTACTCTTCCAAGTATGTCTCCCTCCATTCCTTTCTAACAAACACCTCTATCTCACAAACTCCTCTGAGAAGTTTATGAGCTCCATGGGTCTCTCCCCCAGAGGAAAAATGCACCTGCATACCCTCCCTCCCCCCGCCCCCCCCCACACAGATGTTCATATTTAGAGTTTTCAGACCCAACATGGACCACAAGTGAAGAAATCCTGTTCTGTTCCACTCTTCTGTGCTTGGCCACATAAATGGTTAGATGAGGGTATGCCTAAGTGCCCCAGGGCCATTAAAGTAGGCATGCTGGGGTGTGCATATATGCCGCGACTCTCCTAGGATCAAAGATGCTACACCATTTACAAGGAACCCAGCACTAGAGGGCAGGATTTCTCTTATTTTCTTCAGTGGGGTGAGGCTCTTGGTCAGTAGTGGATGTTGGTTGTGTAGGACAGTGCATAGGGCACTGTTCTCTCCCCAGCATTTTGGGATTTTAGTTGGAAAGGACACAAACCACAGAATTAGTCCACAGATTGCTGAATCATCCTTGCAGCTTGATTAGATAATGCCACATGCTGCTAATTCTTTGGGATGGGTGCTGTCCCATCCCAAAGAAGCGGTCAGAGACAACAATGAAGTCACTGATTTGGAAGTCTTTGTCCACACCAATGAGGTGGCATTGATTTAGTACAATCAATAAGCTATTGGGGAACATCATATTTTATTCTGTGTAGGATGTACAGTATGATGACACTGCACCTAACTAGCATCTGACTGATAATAAAACCAGCTATAAATAGTAGTTAAAATAAATGTCACCAAGCATGCAGAAGAGGTCAAGTAGATGACTTCTGAGGCACTTTAGGACTTATTGGGGGCTTATTTATACACACGGTTCTAATAGGCTTCCTTATCTGGTTTCCTAGTTCACCACACATTATAAACAGATTAGAAGGGAAGAGAGGGGCTACAGCAAACAGGACATTAAAGCTAAAAGTCACATGATGGCTGGTGTCCCAGCAGGAAAGGAAGGAGCACAGAGAATAATCAGCAGGCAGAAGAGTGAGGAGAAAGGAAGGACAAGACAACAGCACACATCTGATGTTGATGGTCACAAGAAACTCCTCTTTGCTCTCATCCAGTCTCATGTTTCCCTGCAACCACCTCAGAATTCCGCATAGACCAGGCTCAGATTTCTCTCCTGAATTATGTATCCTATTGCCTGTGGATTCTAATTCAGCATGCTCAAAGCTCAACCAGCTACACCAGCCGTGGGCAAACTACGGCCCGTTTGAAATGAATAAAACTAAAAAAAAAAAAAGACCGTACCCTTTTATGTAATGATGTTTACTTTGAATTTATATTAGTTCACACAAACACTCCATCCATGCTTTTGTTCCTGCCCTCCGGTCCAGTTTAAGAACCCATTGTGGCCCTCGAGTCAAAAAGTTTGCCCACCCCTGAGCTACACACTCTAACCAATCTGGACACCATCCTGAGCTACCCATCTCAGGTATAGGTAGCCAGTTGCTCAAGCCAGAAACCTAGGAATTGTCTTTGATTCCTTTCACTGCTCAGTCTTCTAACTTTTGGTTATCTATTGAGCAAGCATTTATTGAATGCCGCATATGCAGGTTCTGACTGGTGTAAAAGTAATCCTATATAATAAAAGGCTAATATGCAAACTGAACAGATGGCAGAATGACCAGTCACTATGCCATGCACTGACCACCAAGGGGCAGACGCTTAACGCAGGAACTGCCCCCTGGTGGTCAGTGTGCAGCTGGAAAGTGCAGTGGTGGTGGCGGGAGCCTCTCCTGCCTCTGTGGCAGTGGTAAGGATGTCCAACTGATGGCTTAGGCCCACTCCCTGCTAAGCTGTCGGTCAGACATTCCCCGAGGGCTCCCGGACTGCGAGAGGGCACAGGCCTGGCTGAGGGACCCCTCCCCCACCCAGCCTCCAAGTGCATAAATTTCATGCACCGGGCCTCTAGTGGTCATTATAAAGCTGCTGTTGCATGGAGGCTACATACTAGTGGGGAAGATACGCAATATATAAATTGAATATATCTATACACATTGATAGAAACGTTATATAGAGAAATGTTTCATTTCATTATGAAGAAAATAAACCCAAGGAATGAAGTAACATGGTGGCATCAGTTTTAGTGGTGAAAAGTGCCAATCAAAGGAAATTCTGAGCAAAGGGCACTCCAGGCTGAGGGAACAAGACGTTACAGAGACAGGAATGAGCTTTTGTTACATAAACAGAAAGAAGGCCAGTGTAGCTGGAGATCACTACGTCAAGGGAGATTGAAGTGAGGTCTGAGGGTCTGGAGAAGGGACCTGAATAGATCATCAGAATGTGTGTGTTTTTTTTCTGATAATAATGGAAAGATATTGAAATGTTTTTTTAAAAGGTGGTCTGGAGAGAATGTTCTGGCATGAGGTAATGTTCTATATCTTGAGAGGAGATTGGTTTACATAGACATATGCATTTTTCAAAACTCACGGAATGGTACACTTATTATACATTTCATTGCATATTCAAAAGGTTAAAGAGAGCTATAAACAAATATTAAACAAAAATTAAGGATATCTATGCTGAAACATGTCTGCAATTTATTTTGAAATGGATCAGAAAAATACAATGGATAGAGATGCAATAAAGCAAGTCAAGCATTAATGGTAGGATCTCAATGGTAGATACATGGGTGTTCAGTTTTTCTTTATGTTTAAAAATAGTTATACTAAAATGTTGGGCTAGACGTTTGTCTGGTCTTATCTGATCTACATTTAAAAAGATGTTTCTGGGTCTGAATAGAGAATGAGCCATAGAGGGCTGTTGTGGAAGCAATGAGACAAATTAGCAGCTATAGCAATGATTTGGCCTAGGAAAGTACCACTGGAAGTTGATGTCAGGAGGGAGAGTTGACAGGATAATAGGGGATCTGTGAGGGAAAGAAAGAACAAAGCGTAACTCCTAGTTTTTTACCTGAGTAGATAGATGGATAGTGATGTCATTATTGGAAATGAGGAGAACTATTGGAAGTCTGGGTGATAGCAAGAGTTGTGTTACATTTTTGATGCCTATTAAATATCCAAGTGACAATGAAGAGTTGACTGGTAGATACATAATTTTGGAGCTCTGGGGAGAGTCAGAGATGGCTGTATACATTTGAGTGAACAATTAGAAACTGCAAATTGGAATAAAGATCTCATCACATTGGATGAGATCACGGGGTGGGGAGGGGTGTTTGAGAATAGAGAAGGGTCCTGAGGGCTTAGCCCCGGGTACTCCAACAACTAGGCTTCTAACAGAAAAAGGGGGAACCAGCAAAGGAGACTAAACAGTGGATGGGGAGGTAGGAGGGAAACAGGCAATGGAGATGTTATGGTTGCCTAGAAAGACACAGTTAAAGAGGAAACAAGTGGTCAACGGTACCACTCTTTGCCATACGGAATGTAGATAAGGGAGCAGGTTTGTGGTAGGGAAAAGAGAGTACAGTTTCAGATTTTGTAGTCAGATTGAATCTTTCCATTACAAATAAAAGGAACCCAGCTAACTGGCTTCTACCAAAATAAGGTTGGGGAAGGGTATTTTTGCTCATGCAACCCTGAACATTTAAGCGGTAGGCGACTTCTAGCACAACCGGGTCCTGGATGTAGCTGCTGCCGTCCAGCTCAGCCTCTCCTGCAGGCTCTCTGTGACGGCCCCAGCCCCACACCCCCCTGCTTAACAACTAGCAGAAAGAGCTGCCTTTCCATACAGTTCTGGCAGAATGGTCCACGGGATGCTGATTGGCTGATGTCTCTTAGCATATTCTTGAGACATTCACTGTTTCTGGGGAGAGTGTTCCCTCACACAGGCTAAGCCGGGGTTGCAGACCAATTCTGATCACAGGAGATGAAAGGGGCAGCCCCATTCAAAGGTTGAGGTGGAAACTTGTATGATCTTATCTGATCTACATTTTTAAGATATTTTTTTTCTGGGGATTGAATAGAGATTGGACTAGAAGAGCTGTTGTGGAAGCAGTGAGACAAATTAGGGGCTGTGACAATGACTTGGTCTATGATAGCACCACTGCACCATCTGAATGGTTTTCCTATATGATAACAGGTTCCTCCAACCCCAGAAAAAAATATGGAGGAAAGCATGCTGGGAGTACCTAGTCTGGCCTACCCCTCGGTTCAAAAGATTGTTACCTCATTGTCACATAAGATGACAAAAGAACTGTCTATCTCTCTTTGGTATTTCACAGAGCATAGTAGATTCCTGTTTATAATGAGCATCTCAAAATGCTGCATGTTCTTTATCACATTTTTTAACGACTAAAACCCATATGGTCTCTACATTGGGGGGACATGCTAGTACAGAGCTATATAGTGGGGAGCTCAATTCCTTACCTTGGCAATTTA
>NW_005367209.1:1469280-1471210 GCF_000412655.1 Myotis brandtii | reverse complement strand
CCTCCTGCACACTCCCTACTGGGGATGTGCCCGTAACCAAGGTACATGCCCTTGACCGGAATCGAACCTGGGACCCTTGAGTCCGCAGGCTGATGCTCTATCCACTGAGCCAAACTGGTTAGGGCTTACCTTGGCAATTTAATTAGCCTCACCTTGTTCATACGTAAATGGGACGTTTGCATCGAGGAGGGAAAATTAGAGATAACAGGAAAACCACATAGTATTCATTATGATGAAAGATTAGTTTTGAAATATTTTAACTTTATACTAGTTGAAGGTTTTTGTATTTTGTAACTACTATTTTCATGAAATCAGTTGCAATAAATTATGGTAATAATATTTCCATATATTATTTCCATAATAAGAAACAGCCTCTCTTCTTGGAGAAGCTTTAAAATATTATCATTTAATCAAAATCAAGGTGACATAATTAACTTTGAGTTCCATGTTTTGTTTTGTTTTTGTATGTGTGTGTTTTTTTGTTTTTGTTTGTTTGTTTGTTTCTGCTTTAGTATTTGCTTTGGTCCACAAAAGCATTTTCAAGAAGTTGGTCAAGTATGGCTTTAGCAGATAAGAGACTTGAGAACCTGCAAATCTACAAATGTCTTCAGTGTGTTCGGAACAAAGACAAGAAGCAGATAGAGAAGCTGACCAGACTTGGTTACCCTGAACTAATCAATTTCACAGATCCTATTGATGGACAGAGTGCTCTGCACTTAGCCTCGGTCTCCAATGACACTGACATGGTCAGCTTTCTCCTTAGCCTTGGTGCCCACCCTGATGTGAAAGACCGAATGGGCTGTACTCCGGCAATGAGGGCTGCAGAACTGGGCCATGAAATGTCCATGGAAATATTAGCCAAGGCAAAGGCGGATATGACTCTAGTTGATAACGAAGGAAAAGGTAAAAACCCCAACAGTCTATCTAGCAGATGCAATCTTTTTTATAGCCAGAAATCAATAAAATGAAGTTTTTTGCTTTCCAACTTTAGAAGTGAATTACTCCTGCACCTAAGAATACCAACTCCCTATAATTTGAAAATGGTGTAGGTACATCTTAGGGAAACCAGATCTGATAGTTTTTTCATATAAAAAATTAGATTAATCTGTTAGGTGGTTTTTCTAAATGGAGAATTTTCAAATGACACACATTAATATTATTGTCATCATAATCATTCATTATGAAATATTGTTTAGACCAAAAGAGGGAGAGCATTTCTTATTCTTTTTTACAGTTTAGAACTGGGAGTAGTACTAGACTTAGGACTTCAGAAGGATTTTGTTTCTTCTTAATAGTCTGATGCAAAAAGGAGTTTGTTATACTTGGGAATCTGAAGGACTAAGGTGGATTCTGGCATAAACTCCAACTTTCTAGGGTCATTTTAAATAATTTGACTTCAAACTTGACACATGGCATTTCTATGATTATTCAGGTGAGACAGTCCCACTCCTCCACATTGTTCCCCTCCCTCATCCCATCTCAATACCATGGTCCCGGAGCTTCTTGCCCAGATCACCCCAGGTTCCAGCAAGAGTTGACATAACCTCACGAAAATCACTAAGAAAATTACTACTAGGCTTAATATAAATTGGTAGATTTCATCACTTGTCCCAAAGAGTTGCATCAAGTACAAAGCCATTATCATCAGCCCACAGTAGAGAAATGAATCCAGTTTTATAATGTTAACTAGGGGCCCGGTGCACAAAAATTTGTGCACTCGGGGGGGAAGGGGGGGTCCCTCAGCCCGGCCTGTGCCCTCTCGCAGTCTGGGACCCCTCGGGAGATAACGCCCTGCTGGCTTAGGCCTGCTCCTGGGTGGCAGAGGGCAGGCCTAATCCCTAGGTGCAGCCCCTGGTCGGGCTCAGAGCAGGGCCGATTGGGGAGTTGGGGCACCGCCCCCTGTCATGCACAGAGCAGGGCGGATCGGATC
>NW_005367209.1:1429498-1468064 GCF_000412655.1 Myotis brandtii | reverse complement strand
TGTTCGCTTTAAGCTGCCTGGCTGCCGGCCGCCATCTTGGCTGTCAGTTAATTTGCATATCTCCCTGATTAGCCAATGGGAAGGGTAGCGGTCGTACGCCAATTACCATGTTTCTCTTTTATTAGTGTAGATGTTTTCTAACAGGAACAAAACATGTTTTTGTAACTCTCTCCAAACAGTCACTTGCTTAAGAGAAAGGAGAGGACAGAGACAGGAAGAATTATTTAATTGCTTTCTGGCACCACGTAATAAAATAAACTTCAAGTGCATTCCGGGGTCCAATGTAATTTAAAATGTCATATCCTAAAAACAAAACAAAAACAGAAGCTCTCAAAGCTCTATTGAATATCATTTTCCAAAGTGTGTTTCACAGACCATTGAATCACTGGGTTGTTGATAGGTGGTACATGCAACATTGGTTTCACTGTCAAATTCATTGGAGAAACATTGGATGAAATATATTTAGGCATGTTGATTTCACATTTGTCAGACAGACTAAAGATGGTGACATTATCCATATATATTTGACCATAAAATAGTTTTTCCTTATGTCATCTTATTTACCTAGAGTTTTGTTGAATACACTTTAGGAAACACTGTAATGAAACATGTTTACCTCCTTGAGTTTGAAAAAGAGAAATCACAAGGAAAACAGGTGGAGAAATTGTATAGCATAAATATCTAAAATGGTAAAATTATGGGGGAAGGTCAATTAAGAAAAATAAAATAAAATTGTAAAATTGTAAAATTAAAACTAATCAAGGTGAAATTAGAAACAAGGTCAAGTGAGTATTTGTAGCAAATATTAACAGCCATTAGGTTAAAATTTGAGCTCATTCAAATTAATATTAAACTTATCAAGGTTCTGGAAGTTGAGCGTCTGAGAAAATGATATGGCAAATCACATAGGAAAAATTAGAAGTAGAAAATGGAACTTGAAACAAATATAAAATCTTGTCTCACACATACCCTTATTAGTACTGCCCTATATTGCTTTGATTCTAAAGAACCCATTCTGTGCTCACGGCACCAAGTGTCTCATCTTCCCCACATGAATGAACCCAGTTCACCTTGCACATCCCTCAGTTTGACTGCCACTTGCCAAACTGTTTTGCTGATTCCACAGTAGTCTCTCTGCCATTAACATCCTATTTTCCAGAGACTGATGTTTGACTCACTGCACATTGTTTCTAAAGGATAAGCAAACATTTAAATGATTAAAAATACTCACTGGATCCTTAGAAGCATGTGGGACATATTCTACCCCCACATTGTATTTTCTCTTTGAACTACTTTGCGGAATACGAAGAAGGTAAGGCTCTAAGCCACACCTGCTTGTGACTGTTTTCTGTCACAAGTTGAGTTTCTTTTTTGGTTTTTCTATCCTGGTGTTTCAGTTTATTTCAGAGGGAAAACAAAGACAGATATGCCTTTGCTCTATCACTTTAGCTAGTTATGGATTTTAAAATGATCATTTTTCCTTTTTATCTGATTGAAATGTATAGAAACTATTCATAAGTATTCTTTGGGGATTCTATTTTTCTACAGGTATTTTGTTTTACTGCATTTTACCTACTAAGAGGCATTATCGCTGTGCATTGATTGCCCTGGAACATGGCGCAGACGTCAACAATACTAGCTATGATGGAAAACCGGTGTTCCTTAAAGCTTGCGAAGCAGCACATGATATTAAAGAAATGTGCCTGACACTTTTGGAAAAAGGAGCCAATCCAAATGCTATCAACACAGTATGACTATTCCTGTGATTATAAATATTCATTTTTTTCAATTATAGAGTCTTATCAGTGTAACTTTGGCATTTAGATATGGCAAAATTATTCTGTTAGCTTATAGACTGTTCATTTCTATTCAAAATGCTTTAAGATTATATACTTTCAATACCTTTATATTACCATAATCCTACAGCTTCTTTCCTAATTATGTTTGGAAAATTGGTATTTATTATGCATAAATGTTAAAAGATCATTATAGAAAATACACAAGGTATCACTAAATCCTAATAAAAGTTTATCTTTTTGAAAAGAAAATATGTAGTTATGCTGTATTTTTTATTAATTTTGCTCCCTCTTCTCATTTGGCTAATTTTATTGAATTTTCTTATGTTTTCATTGTAATTTTGAGACAAAATCAGATTTTTTTCTTACTAGAAAACACCTAAAATCTAATTTTAGCATATATTTCACCCCCTTTTTTCCCCTTTTTGCTCTACAATCTTTGCAAGAACTGCATTTTTCTCACAAGAACATCTGGTGTGATCCACTCTGACTTTAGAATTCTACATTTTGGATATTCACCCATTCCACTGGCTTCATTTTTCCTATTTGTTTCACGAAACTAATAAAAATGTAGAGAACTAAGCATGCCTGTGACTCTAAGACCAAATGGATTTTGATCATATTTATATCGAATATGTCATATAACATAAACAGCATTTCATCTGCTTTATGTCCAGTCCACAGGTCGCACGGCTTTAATGGAATCGGCAAGAGAAGGAGTGGTAGAACTGGTTCGAGGGATATTGGAAAGAGGAGGTGAAGTGAATGCATTTGATAACGAGAGACATCAGGCTGCACATTTTGCTGCCAAAGGAGGCTTTTTTGATGTAATAATCTACTCTTCGCTTTAAAATTTGTTGCTAAAAATTTTCTCTCCTTTTTCTCAAAAATTTTAAATATTAATGTGGGTTACATTAGGCAGATTTTTTTCTGCATTACTATCTTGATTTCCTTGAATAATTCTAAAATTATATTTTACACCAACTATTATTTTTAAAAACATACAGCTCTTCAATTTTATCTGCTTGCTAATTTATACATGACTAATACTAGTAGTGTTTTTTTCTGTATTCTTAACTATGACAACTTAAAAGTTTTGCCTACTGGGTCTACTGTATTTTATGCACTCCATTACATATTAGAATCTCCAAAATATATTATGATCTAATTGTGGGGAAAACAATGCCAACATACTCTTATCACCATGATTATGTGTGTGTGTATCTTATGATGCACCTAAATTGTAAACTCTATTCTGATTATCTGGACATTTCAGCAAAGGTTATCTCATAGGTACACTGACATTGCAGCAAAAAAAAAAAAAAAAAAATTTTTTAAAAAAAGGAACCAAAGATGGCCTTATTTTTTAAAATGCTGAATTATATCAAAAATTTCTTTACTCAATTTTCTCTGAGTTTTAACATAATAACCCTTAGTTTCTTCACTGAGTCTCTTCTCTGCAATAAAAATATGCATCACAATAGAAGTTAAATTTGGTAAAGAATTTGCTCCTCTGATGATGTTTGCCATGGTCTGATGCTTTTTAAAATGGCCTAGATTTACCAAAATGCTAGTCCCCCAGCTGAATATAGAGTTTCTTAAACTCTAGCCAGGGGTGGGGAACATCCGGCCCGTGAAATCACTTCGTCTGGCCCTGACAAGGCATTAGAGATGAGTTAATTAAGTATTGGACCAAAGATAGCAGGCTAATTTTTAAGTTGATAATGTTGTATGGCCCTTTGAATAATGTTATAAATATCCAAATGGCCCTTGGCAGAAAGAAGGTTCCCCACCCCTGCGTCAAGGTTGTTTGAGAGCAATTTTGGCAACGATAAAAATGTTGTACAATACAGTAGCCACATATGGCTTTTGAGTACTTTAAATACGGCTAGTGAAACTATTTTTAAGATTATCTTCTATTTAATTCATTTTGATTTAATTTTAAGTACTCACATGTGGCTAACATAATGTATTGGCTAGCACAGGTCTAGGAGCAATCTTCATTCACTAAATGTACATTCCTATTCCCCTACATTATCCACTGTTTTATAGATATTGAAGCTTCTTTATGCCTACAATGGAGATATGGGACTGATTGGAATGAATGGGAACACACCACTTCATTATGCTGCCATGGGTGGTTTTGCAGATTGCTGTAAATATATAGCTCAGCGAGGTAAAATTTGCCTAGCAATTTTATGCTTAAAGTATTTATGGTTTATCCATGTTGTAGATAAGTAGGGAATTTGGGCCTGTCACTTGTTAGTTGCTTATGTTTTTCAGTAGCCCCAATCCCACTCATGTATATAGAAAGAAAATTGAATTTATTTTCTTACTCTACTTTCTGTTAACTAAGGAGTCTGGTCTTAAAAGTGATAAGAACCCATTTTCCCAAATATTTTTAGATTACTGTTCAAAATCTAATCATGAGTCAACAGATTATTATAAAATGGTTATAGTTATTAAACTCCTTTTTTAAATATATGTGAACATCAATCTAAGCAAGGACAAGCACTGGAAACCATGTCTGTTAATCTTAATCCTTAATTATTTTATTAAAAATATTCTATTGTGCCAAGTGCAACGATAACTTCTGAATGATTTGAAATTATGAGGAAAATATTTTAGGGAGAAATATGAAATAAATTGAAAATGTTCATGGAAAATTTGAAATATAAGTAATATTTATTATTTTAGCTTTTCCTGTAGCTTTTAAGTAACTTAGTTAACTTAGGAATATAAACTATGTTATATATAACCTAGTGATAATATTAACTAATTAAATTTAAAGAAATGGATCAATTTGTTATTAATTGCATGCTAATTGAATATACATTAAAATTTTTAATTCTTTGTTAGAGATGGGACAGCATTCTGCTGAACTGTATGGCAGTTTTCTTTTTTTTCAGTTTCTGAGAAATAGGCAAAACTTAAAGTCCTATGACTCTATATTAGAGCAAAGAAAGTGCTTTTGGGTTGTTGCTTTTTTTTCTTTACAAGTGCACAGAATTTCAGAAGTCACTGGGACCTAGAGATCCTATATGTAGTCAATAATATTACATATAAGTCTAATGTGCTGCCGTAACTAATAGTGTACTAACCGATTACTCCTTCATCCTCCGAAATAATGAACACTTTTAACGAATAAAGAAAAACATATCAAATGCAATGTTTGCCCTCATAAACCATCTTATGAGTCTTGTTTTCAAATCTGTTGCAATCGGCAGTTTATTCTGACATTTCATTTTTAATATAGTGTATCTCTAAAAACTAAACATCTGCCCAGATTGAGACAATCTTCTTCAACTTTAACATGTCTATTGCTTTCTTATTGGGACAAACATCACCAAACGTATACTCTATTGTTCACACACACACAGAAAGCAAAGGGCCAGAGCGTGGGCCATGCCAGAGGCCTTCCCCAGCCATGCAGAAAAGATTTATCTTCCTGGCCGAATCATAAAACTAGACTGTAGCTTTAAAACAAACATCTGAAAATGTTCTGAATTCTGTAACAGGTTTAGAAGTACAACCACGTCACCAGATCCTCTGAGGGGGGCTCAATTCCATAGCAGCAGAATTTCCAGTTACATTTCCGCCTTTAACATCTTAGATCTAAGTCCATCAGAGCAGCAAGAAACCATTAGCAATAAAATGCTCATTTCTGAGTAAACTGTCGGTCTAGTCTCGTCTATACTTCATTGTAAAGGCTGAATTTTTTCCCACATTAAACTATCTTCCTTAATATCTTCCTCTTTTGCCCCTAGTCCTGACACGGGAGGGGAGTTTGGAGTAGTTCTACCCCATGGAAAATTTTCCCTTTCATGGGCCTTTGGCTGCTGGTGTTCTACAGCACCAGCCCCACAGAGGAACACAAGTCACAAAGGGAATGGATGGGTCTTTAGTTATAATCATAAAGGAGGAGACAAAGTCTCCCAGGTCAAAAAGGGGAGGAAAAATACCTTCAGATTTGTTTTCTAGAAGGAATGCTGAGGAGAGGAGGAAGGTATATCTTTGGGAAAGCCAGAACAAAGGGTCAGTGAATCTTCAAGTGGAAGGGTTAGAGACCTTTTAGGAAGGCTTCACAGAGTGAAGATGAAGGGCAGATGAATGGATTTGTTTGTTTGTTTGTTTATTTATTTATTTATTTATTTGAAACAGAGGAAGGGAGAGGGAGAGAGAAACATAGATGAGAAATCAACATCAACATCAACTGGCTGCCTCCTGCATGCCCTCTGCCCCACCTCAGGCCCCCAAGCCCACAACCCAGGCATGAGCCCTGACTGGAAATCAACTAGTGACCACTTGGTTCATGGGTTGGTGCTCAACCATTGAGCAACACTGGCTGGGCTACCTTAAGATCTTTAAGCTGAGATGTCTTAGTCTTTTATCCACATAAAGATTTCTAACTAGGAGAAAACTGGGAACAGAAAACAAAATAGTAAGCTAAACAGCTTTAATAATCCTTGGATCCATAGTGCTGAAGTGAATATAGGAGTGGATTGGGAGGTAGTAGATAACCCCAGACACCCTTAATAAGCAAAAATGTTCAGTAAAAAAAAAAAAAAAGCCTACTCAGAATTACTATGCAATTATTATGTTATGGAATTTTACTATTGAGACCCCTTCCTAATAAGTCACTGTTCTTAAAACTATCCAATATAGAAATTTTAGAATCCTTATTGTCTCAATACACTTTTTCTATCACTAATAAACTTTCAGCCTGAGTATAAATTTTTAGTTTTTGACAATACTAAAGGAAATATTAATCTTGTAAAGCATCGGTGATTAATTTTCTTTTTGACAAGGGATAAAACTATAAAGTGTTAGAGAGGCATGTTTTATGTTAGCTGCCTATACAATTGGTTGCTAGAGATACTAATTGGGCAACAACTTTTTAATCATGTGATTTTGGCAAAGCAATAGAAGAGTCTTCTAGAATCAAAACACTAGGAAGAACTTCATAGTCTGACATTTACATACATAATGGATTTTTAATGCCTCAAAATACTTATTATAGACAACATAGCCTTCCTGGTAGCAATAAGTAGAGCCCCACCACCACCATCTATTCAGAAACTATATTTATTTATGTAATGTTGGTCTCATCATTTTAAGGAAGAAAACAAAAAAAATGAATTTTAATATATAACTTGGTCAAATATAATACTGAAATCCTTTAGACTTGATGAACAAATTACTTCTTTTTTCTGTTAGGTTGTTCACATGGCTTTACTAAAAAAAGAGCAGATCTATATAAATGACATTAATTTCACAGAGTATACAGATAAAACATCATTTAAGATTGCATACTGATTTATAGTCATAATCATTCAAAAGAAACAGCTGTCCTTCAGCATTCTGAGTGCCTAAGGGCCCACATAAGCTGCCTGAATCCAGTTTTCCAAATTCAGTTGTCACCCTTACTCTTTTCTGTTTGGCATGAAGAGTCCTTAGCAAGTATCCTAATATAGTATCTATAGAGATTAATGTCTTAATCCTTTGGGGGCAGATAATCTTAATTGGAAACATATCTCCCTTAGAAGTTACCAAAGTAAAGTGCAAAATAAATAACAGCTTAACTTTGTAATTATAATAGTCTAAATGTGCTCATCTCTATATATGAACTAGAGGCCCGGTGCATGAAATTCGTGCAAGAGTAGGCCTTCCTTCCCCCGGCTGCCGGCACCGGCTTCCCTCTGGCACCCAGGCTTCCCTCCAGCACCCAGGTCCCAGGCTTTGCTCGGGCCACCGGCAGGCACCTGGGACCTGGGCTTCCCTTGCAACCCCAGCTTTGCTGGAAGGTCGTCCAGAAGGATGGCCGGTTTAATTAGCGTATTATGCTTTTATTATTATAGACTAGAGGCCTGATGCATGAAATTCATGGAAGAGTATGCCTTCCTTCCACCAGCTTCCCTCTGGCACACGGGACCCAGGCTTCCCTCTGGCCAGAAGGACGTCCAGAATAACATCCACAAGGACATCCGGTCTAATTAGCATATTATCCTTTTATTATTATAGATGAGCCTTGTGTCCCCCATCAAGCCCTGCCTCCTGCTGATTGGTCATTACGCATGAAGACGCGTGAAGGTGTGATGACCATCTGCATATTGGCCTTTTATTATGATGATGATAATTTGGGGAGAAACTTTTGACTAAGCATTTGAAATTAGAAAAACAGTTGAATGAATGTCATTTGTTAGAGCTATGCCAGTGCCTTGGAACCATTCATAATAATGGTGCTTCACATTTTAGGATGTGACCTGAAATGGAAGAATTTAGAACATAAAACAGCCAGGGCTGTGGCTAAGGAAAGCGGCTTCAAAGCAGCAAGCAAAGAAATACGGCGGGCAGAGAGAACGGCTAATAAACTGGCCAAGCCAGGAGTCAAAAATCCGAATCCACTCTGGGCCCTTCGGCTTCATGATTGGTCAGTAGAATATGAGGCTGTACTTCGGGAAGCCTTTTCGTTTGTGGACAAGGGCGATGGGACAGTCAGCAAGGAAGACTTTGTGTTAGTTCTGGAGGAGAGGCAGGACTTCATACCCTCGGATCAGCTGAGCTACATCGCTCAACTTAGTGAAAAAGTCCGGGGAGCAGGGGTCAACATTAACGATTTTTTTAAGGGAACCCGATATTTAAGCAAGACTTATGTCTTGGGATCCTATGGGCCTAAGAAAAAGAAAAGAGGAATAGCCAAAAAGGGGAAGAAAGGCAAGTTCGTTTTACCCCTCCCGGTCTGCGTCATCCCTGACAATGCATTTCCACGCCGGAGTGATGGTGGGCCACCATATTACATGATTGAAACCTACAAGAATGTCACGGATTGCAATCGGTTTAATCGGGATCATCCGCCAGAACATCCCATTCAGGACGACTCTGCTTGGTACATTGACGATTCAGGGAAGATATTTTCAAATATTAACTTTCTCACCAAGGCAGGAGACCTAGCTTCTCTGAAAAAGGCGTTTGAATCAGGCATACCGGTGGATATGAAGGATAATTATTACAAAACACCACTAATGACTGCTTGTGCAAGTGGAAACATAGAAGTGGTCAAGTTTCTTCTTGAAAAAGGGTATGTTTTTGGTTGGGTGAGGTTTAAATTTTCATGAGTCTTACTATTTCAAGAAAGTGATAGGAAAGCTAAGATACAATCAACTGCAGAATTTTAATAGCACAAGAAAGTGCTTCACCGCTGAAGCCTAGACTGCAGGTAGATCTTACTATTATATGGGAAACCAGGCTCATGGGAACATAGGAGTGTGTGTACATGAAGATGTTTTGCCAATAACAACTATGCACAAAGTGAAAGTCAAGAAGTTTTCACTCTGATGGTAGAAGAACCGTTCTGATTGGGTATCACAAGAAAAGTTAATTTAGTGTCAGATCTTTACCTAGTTGATGTGGAGTTGCTTTTCATTTTACTTTAAACTTAAAAAAAAATTTATTGCAGTAAGAACATTACATGAGGTCTAGCCTCTTAACAAATATTAACTATCTGATATAGTACTATTGACTATAATTATACAGCAGATCTCTAGAATTTATTCATTTTATGTGGAGTCGCTTTTTAATCTGCCTCGTGTGTGTGTGTGTGTGTGTGTGTGTGTGTGTGTGTGTAGGGGAATCCCAACAAATTCCAATAAGTGAGATGTTGGCTATAATGACTAAAAACATTTTCATACCCTTCTCCAGAAAAAAATCAGTCTTTCCCTTGGTTCATTTATAAATATATTTAAAATCTCAAAGCATGATATTTTAATTTAGCTTTTTAAAAATTAAATCTTTATTATTGAAATATTACATATGTACCCTTCCCCCCCCCCATTGACCCCTTCTAGCCTGCCCTGCTCCCGACCCTAGCCCTTCACCACACTATTGTCTGTGTCCATGGGTTATGCATATATTCATACAAGTTCTTTGGTTGATCACTTCCCACTCACCCCTAACCCCCTACCCCCACCTTCCCTCTGAGATTCATTTAACTTTTTAATCTAAAACAATTCCTTAGGTTTAATTCCTTCTTTTACTATTGCTAAATAACCTGGGGTTAATTTCTTAACCTTTTGTGCCTCAGTTTTCTCATTTTTACAATGGGACCCTAATGGGACTCTGCTCACAGAATTCATTGAAGATAAAATTAGTTATGTAAAGCACTTATTGGCACAGTAATTACATACTTGATAAATTGTATCATTATTATTACTATAAATGCAGAAATAGACTCAAAATGAAATAATATAACTCATATTTCCTGTCAGCTTTTATCTTCATTGGATTCAGGTTTTTCATTTTCCTTGATTTTAACCTTTGCAAAATTATAACCGCTAGGATCTTAAGTGCTTTTTAAAGCTAAACAAAATGTATATGTATACACAAAGATAAGAGTGTCTGATAATGCAGAACACTTGTCAAGAAAATCATGACATAGAGTTTAACTTGACTCAGAGCTTCCTTGGTTTATAGTTGAACAAGTTGATAAAACTATGAAGTCTTAGCGTTTTTAGCCTCCAGTGCTTGAAACAACCCATGTTTTTAGCTTGTGCATCTATCTTATCTTGTAGAGCTAATGTTAATGCAACAGATAATTTTCTGTGGACTCCACTTCACTTTGCGTGCCATGCAGGCCAACAAGACATTGTTGAACTTCTTGTTCAATCTGGAGCCACGATAGATGCACTTTCAATCAACAACTCAACTCCTTTATTTAGAGCCATTGAGAGCTGTAGAATGGATACTGTCAAATACCTACTTGATATTGGTGCTAAATTCCAGCTGGAAAATAGAAAAGGTATGTGTACATATTATTGGTGGTTAGGGTTAAAAAAGGAGAATTTATGTTCAATTCCAAACCCCTTCTGATTCTATTCTTGTAGGACCATATTTCCCCCTGAAACATAAGTGCTTTGCAAATCACTGGTGTTAAAGGGCTAATTCTTTGTGTTGCAATCTTTCATGGACTGATATTTTTGCAGAATACAATAAAAAGTGATTTACTAGAAAAATGAAATGGGAAAAAAACACCCACAAAATACAAGTGCAAACTTTTTTACTAGATCAAATGACAGAAAACTCTTCTATGAATTTGCTATAAAAATTTCCAAGTACTTACTCTTAACTCCTGTGCTTATTTCATTGTGGCCCAGTAACCTTTAGTTTGTGGACTTCACCAGTGTGCAAGTCATACCTTGAATTATCACACTGTTTAACTGTCATTTTCTAATAATTGGCATAGTTTACAGTCTCTGGATTTGGATTCCTTCTAAAGCTAGACAAAGTCATTTCTGAATTGAGACTCTCTCTAGAAAATAAAACAGAAGGCCTGTTTTATAAATATCACAAGAATAAAAAATCACTTGATTTAATATTTTAGCTTCTTGCTTAGAGTTATCATTTTCTTATAGTGGAATCCATTCTTTTTTTTTTTTCAGAGAGGAAGAGAGATAGAAACATCAATGATGAGAGAGGATCATTGATTGGCTGCCTTCTGCACACCCCCTACTGGGGATTGAGCTCACAACCCGGGCATGCACCCTTGACTGGAATTGAACGTGGGACCCTTCAGTCCGCAGGCTGATGCTCTATCCACTGAGCCAAACCAGCTAGGGCCCGTTACTTCTTTTTAAAAAAATATATGTTTTGATTTACGAGAGAGAGGATGAAAGAGGGAGAGAGAGAGATTATTTTTGAACAGAGAACATTAAACCTCTGGCTGCTTCAGGCTGCCTCTGAGTCATGGGTAGTATTGTGCTAGGCCTGCCCAAGGACATTACAGGTGTCACAAATCCTAGCCACCTGATTATAGCACCTGTGAGCATCAATTTCCCCAGACCTTTTAGAATATACCTCCTTACATAATGTAAAGGGAGGACAACAGAAAGTTGTCACTGCTTGGAATGAGAACCAGCAATCAGATATTCAAAATGTAATCTACCAATATTTTCTATCAACTTTTTAAGAAACATGCTTGAAAAAATTGTTTGGCCAGTAAATGGAATTGTAATTATAAGATTTTAGAGTTGGGTCCACCTTTGAGAATATTTGATCTAGCTCTGTGATCTTACACATACCATTTGCTTTAGAAACACCTTTACTAGCCCATGCTAGGGCTGCTGTGCTGAGATAAGATTTTTTCTACATTACTTATTATTAACTTGTTTATTATAGCTCTGAATTTTTGTTTTAAACAGGGCACACTCCCATGGATGTTGCAAAGGCATATGCTGACTCTAGAATAATTAGTTTGATTAAAGAAAAGCTAGATAACTTGCCAAAACCAATAGAAAGCCAAAAACTTTTGAAACCCAAGCCATCTATTAAAGTGAAAACTGAAGTTTCTGAAATTAAGAAAGAAGAGGTAAGAAAAACAATGATTACCCATTAGTAACTAGAATGCCTTAAAAACTTGTTGGGGAATGGGGCAGTGGTACTATTTACATACTGTTACACAACATGGGCCGAATAATAGACAATTTATATTTTCAGCAACATTTTGCAATACTTTTAAAGAAATATCTAGCAAGGGAATTCCTACTACTGAAAAGTTTAAGAAATATTTGTTGCACATAGAATCCACACAAAAAACACATTGATCCAGCCAAATATAATTAGAATGTTGAAAACAGAACTGGTATTGGATAGGTGCATATCTGTATAATACATATATATACTAGAAGCCCAGTATACGAAAATCGTGCATGGGTAGGGTCCCTAGTGGCTGCTGGCTGACGGCCAGGGCCTCCTTTCCCTGACTGCCGGCTGGGGCCTCCCTTCGTTCCACACTGCCCCCTGGTGGTCAGCAAACATCATAGTGAGCAATTGAACTCCTGGTCAGTCGAACTCAAGAGAGGATACTTTGTATATTAGGCTTTTATATATATAAATTTTAGTCCTGAATTATACAGATTTTTTTTAAAATATATTTTATTGATTTTTCACAGAGAGGAAAGGAGAGGGACAGAGAGTTAGAAATATCGATGAGAGAGAAACATCGATCAGCTGCCTCCTGCACACCCCCCACCGGGGATGTGCCCGCAACCAAGGTACATGCCCTTGGCCGGAATTGAACCTGGGACCCTTCAGTCCGCAGGCCGATGCTCCATCCACTGAGCCAAACCGGTTAGGGCGAATTATACAGATTTTATGAGATAGCCCAAAAAGGAAGAAGAGTAACCCTTATGAGGAATGAAATAAAGCATAATTTTCCTTCATTTTGGTCTTATACTCTTCATTACTCATTTTAAACCACCCCTACCCATGGAATTTTAATGATTACTGCTGAGCCCTGGAACATGAGGCCACTTGTAACTTGGATATCACACAATATAACTCTAGAAGGTTTAAAATACCACACTGACTGATCCTGCTTATCTGGAGTGATATAGTTGCCTCTGAACTACCAGGAGAAGGTTGAGGTTGTTGCCTATGGGGATTTCTGAGACATCAGGCTTTGTCATGAGCAGGGAAGCTTTATGTGCATTTCTAGGCTAGAAACTTTTAGGGAAGCAGAAGGATCCCTGGAGATTCTTGCAAACACATGACAAAGAATTAAATTTAAGAAGGAAAAGCTTTATTGTTATCAAATGGAAAGAGGAATGGCATTTCAGAAGAAAATGCTTTATTGTTACCAAATGTAGGTGGTAGAAGTGGGTGAAGTGGAGGGATCATAGGCAGACAGTAGAGAATAACAAACATAGATGACAAGAACAAGGATTACCAGAGGTGAAAGAGGATCAATCAGCTAAAGCTCCTACTATGTGCACCATTATCATTTCAGTAAGAATGCCTCTTTCTGACTAATGAATGGCCACAGGTCAAGGATGGATATCTTGAAGACTTATGAGATCTGCTACTGATACTACTAATTTGCTAGACTTAAGACAAATCATCTCTCTCTACCCAAAGTTAAAATAATATTCTATTTCATTTCAAGTTATAATTTATGTAGTAGTTATTATTTTTCTAGCTTCAGAGTGAGATATAGAACAACAAATAATATTAGAATGTATACAGGTTTATGGAGTTAATAGTTTTATTTTGTCTTGTTTCCAGGAACCACTTTCATCACTTTATACTGTACCAATCATATTGGAGGAAAAGAAAATGCATAAGGATAATGTGGTTCATCTCAATTCATTGATTACCAGTGGTTATACCAAGAAAGTGGATATCACATTTACTCCACGGAGGGTAAGTACTTTGGAAAGATTTTTCATAATGTGGTATAAACTAATGATGTCATTTTTCAAAGACTTTTTATGCAGAACACAAAAACAAATATCCAAAGGTTATTTTTCATAGTTACTATTTAAAGGTGTCCTTTTGCTGACTCAATAAGTCCAACTTGTTTAGCTCCCAGTATCTTGTTTTCTCGATTACAATTTCTATATTGACATTTTAATTTTTCTTGAAAGATTAAAGTCTTCTTTGGTCAATATCATTCCCTATCACCATTTAGTCAACAAGTGCTATAGATACTTTTTCTTGGTACCTTAGACCTAAGCCTTCTTTGTACTCAACACCACCAATTCCTTAATTATTAGTAGTAGATTTATTCAGTAGCTTCCTAAAACATCTACAATTAAACAGGTAAAGACATTTTTGGAGAATAAGAGTGGTCTTGCAAATGCCCATCAAACCATGCCGAAAAAGAGACCACCAGCTCCCTCTGCCTTCTACTATGAAAATAATTCTGATTTCTCCATAAGACATAATGGTAGTAATCCCAAATGATCTTCTAATTCCATTGATTACTGGTTTTGACATCCTAAAAATGTATAGCAGCTGGCCCAAAGGTCATCAGAGAGGTAACTAAAGAGCATTTCAGTTGTCCAAATAGCACCAAAAATAGTGATGCCCATCTAACCACTGATGCCATATAAGAGGAAAAGACAAGTTCAAATAGATTTAGAAGTAAATTCAGTAGTTTTGAATTAACCATATTAAAAAGTATCTTGATATAGCATGTGTGTGGCTGTCATACTTATACCTGCTCTGGCGGTGATTTTTCACTTAAGACATGGAGTCCTGAAGCCACAACAGCAGAGCTGATTAGGAAGAGGGAGCTGCAGAGGGAGAGGTTCACTTATGAGGTGGACTTTGAAGACTTCATGATGCCCTTTCAGAAGAACATTACAGAGAAAGCTCGCGCACTGGAAGCTGTTTTCAAGAACTAAATCACAGAGGTTTCGTCTTGGGTTAAACATTTCAAGGCCCAGGGACCAAACTTTGGAGAAGGTAGATATTTCCATCAAAACAATCCACAAATTAAGTATTTGTAACCAAACATTTGTTTTTGCTTTAACAACTATAAATATTCTGAGGTGTCTAGAGAAGGTGTGTTTTATTTTGCAATGAATTACATGTCATTCTGGACAAATCCCCCAATCTTCTTTAAGATTGTAGTGGAATAAATGGCATTTTAGTTATAAACATAACATTATTGTCAAAAAAATTTACCAAATGTCCACCATTATGTTTGCTAAAGATATAATTCTGGGAATTGATTAAAACAGTTTAATATTGGGGAAGGGGAGTTTTTAGTCCATTAAGGAAAGTGTTTGTTTCTCACGCATCATCGTAAGTGATGTGTATGAGGTAACTAAACTTTGACACCTGTGGCAGACACTGTCAGCGCTTCACCCATTTCTCCTCTGCGGTGGGGTTGTAGCATTCTCCGGCCTGACTGCAGATGCTGGAAGGCTGCCTCTGACACTTAAACGTGTACAGTAGGGGCCAAAGTATGTGGGCATGAGAGTCTCCTGAAAGCAGCCCCCAAGTAGTGACTGAACAGATTCAGTGTATGTTACCGTTCTGGTGGGAGCCTTCTAAAGTGCATGTTCTCACTGATTCCTAGAGCTCCCAGCAGGATTAAAATCAAGATGCCCACAGTGGAGATATGTGTGATAGCACACCCTTCCTTGGCGCCCTTCTCTTCCCTGTCTTCTCACTTTCCTTTCACCCCTCTGGTCTTTATTGAGATCACCTCCCAAATACTTACACCTCAATTCTTGTTTCAAGGTTCTTTCTGTAAGGACCCAAACTAAGACAACATCTATGGTATTCCGATTCTGAGGCCCCTAGCAAATATCTTACAAGTGCATTCTCTTACCTTTCGCCTGTGACAAAACAAGCATTTCCCCAACTTAGAGGATTTGTCCCCAAGGTCTTAAGCATTTGAGAAGTAGTGCAAGTTGTATTCATACACTACTTCATACTTCATACTCATACTTTAGACAAAATTTCCAGATGTCATAAAAATATATATGATAGAGAATGACTAGATATTATATGTGACTTTTCCTTAAGGCAAAGAGAGAAGGGTGAATTTAAGAGACCCACCATAAAACCTTAAAAGTGTCTTTTGGGCCTGGGGCCTGATCATACTTGGAAATGAGTTATGTCAGGGTTCCACCAGAGACATAGAACCAGTAGGATGGACGGATAGATAGATGATAGATAGATAGATAGATAATAGATAGATAGATAGATAGATAGATATAAAGAGATTTATTGCAAGGTGTTAACTTAAATGATTATGGGGGCTGGTAGGACAAGCCATCAGGAAGGACAGGGTAAAAACTGTTGGACAAGAGATGTCCCTGCAGTTTACAAGTGGGATTTCTTCTTCCTCAGGGAAACCTCAGTTCTGTTCTTAAGGCCTTTTAACTGATCCTCTCTACCCCCCAATTATTAAGGATAATCTTCTTTACATAAAGTCAACTAATTGTAGTTGCATGTACATAATTCCTTCACAGCAACACCTACAGCTAATGTCTGGGTTCTATGGCCCAGCCCAACTGAGACATAAAACTGGCCACAGCTAGAGGTGTACTACTGAGTAAAAAGCTAGCTCACCCACACCAAGAGGTACAACGAGTGCTGGGGAGGGCCTCCAAAAATATCCACAAAAAGCCCACTGACAGCAAGAGTCCACTTTAGACTCTGCCTTACCAGAGGGCACACCTTTAGGGTACAACTCTGTCAGCCGTATACATGAAACCCCTTCCCTTTAAACCCCTCCCTAATTTGTCACTCATGGAGGCCTTTAAGGCAGCTAGTGAGTCCAGGAGAAGGCTGGGTGAGTGAGTAAAGAAGCTAATCATGCCCATCTTCTCCTGAGGCAGGCTTGAACTGGGGTTGCTTCTATATTTTATAATATGGAGCCTGGAAATTAGCTATTAGAACTCAATTTTGTTTGTTTTATAAGGTTTTTTTGGTCTGTTTATTTTTTCATTTTAACTTAATGTCAGATTTACAGAAAAATTGCAAGATTTTTACAAAGAAACCCTGCATATTCTTTACCCAGATTACCAAAATATTAACCATCCACTTTCTCTCTTAATGTCTCTGCATATACATATGTGTATGTGTAACTTTTTTTTCTGAACTATTTGTCAGTTGAAGACCTGTAAACTTTCAGCATGTTTTTCCATAAAACAAAGAACATTCTTTCACATAACTATATTACAATTGTCAATTAGGAAACCAATATTTGAATTAATTACACATTTAATCCACAGATCTTATTCAGATTTTGCTATATGAACCAATAATATTCTATGGAGCAGAAGAAAATCCCAGATCATGGGCTGCATTCAGTTGTCACATCTCTTTGACCTCTTATGTAGCTTGAAACAGTCCGTCCATCTTTCTTTGTTTTTAATGACATTGGAATATTAGAAGAATTCAGGCCAGTTATTTTGTAAAATGTCCCTCAATTTTGATTGTCTCATATTTCTTCAAGAATAGATTCAGGGGATGCATTTTAGGTAGGAACACCACAAGGCTTCTCAGTTCATCTTATAAGAGGCACCTGATGCTGATATGCGATGTAAACTTTGTAAACCTTAATCCCTTGGTTGAAGTGGTATCTACCTGATTTCTCCACTGTAAAGTTATTCTTTTTCCCTTTGTACTTACATGGATAGATTCTTTGAATTTACATACATTTCCTGTTAGTCCCACAACTCTCACCACCTAATTTTAGCATATATGGATAATTCCTGCCGGAAATAAGTGTTCTAGTGATGGTTGTTATGACATGATTTTCTAATTTGATCATTCTGCATTTCTCGGTTGAATTTCTACCATTGGGCAGAACTTCCTCTTCTTCCCTATTTATGTGTTTAAATCAGCATAGACTCGTGCTTGCCATTTTTATTTAATGGGTTATAATCCTTTGCTCTCATTATTTATTTTTGATCCTCAAATTGTCCCAAATTTGGCCAGGGGGAGCCCCTTCAAGCTAGTTCCTGAGAATATGATATTTTGTTGCCTAAATTAATTAGGGGACTCCTGAAATTGAGGGAGAATGCCTGCCCATGGTTTCATTTAGTAACACACCAAAAAAATGAATCTACACAGTATATTTTCAGAGGCTAGAACTTTCTGCTGTCACCCTAGTGAGTACTTTCTAAATGCCAGTTTTCTAGGGAGCAGGGTTCTGTGGTCACCTTCAGCTATTTGCAAACATAAACTGAGAGAAAGTGATAATGTCAAGTCGTATTAATTCTCTTTTCTCTGAGTTTAATACTAAACCCAACCAGAGCAAAGTCAAAGTCCTTTGGTGGCCCTATAAGGCCATCAGTGATATTCAAAAGTGGTCCGTAGACCAGCAGCATCAACATTACCTGGGTACTTGGTCCCACCTCCTCAAAAAATTATACTCCAGCCCTAGCTGGTTTGGCTCAGTGGATAGAGCGTCAGCCTGCGGACTGAAAGGTCCCAGGTTCGATTCTGGTCAAGGGCATGTACCTTGGTTGCGGGCACATCCCCAGTAGGGGGTGTGCAGGAGGCAGCTGATCGATGTTTCTCTCTCATCGGTGTTTCTAACTCTCTATCTCTCTCCCTTCCTCTCTGTAAAAAATCAATAAAATATATTTTTTAAAAATTATACTCCAGAATTCTACATAAGCATAAAGAGATTTTGTAGAGGAAATTTTTCTGGCATAAAAAGATAAATGGTGATGAAAGGAGACTTGACTTGGGATGGGGAACATACAATATACAGGTAATATATCATAGACTTGTTATCTAAAACCTATATAATTTTATTAGTTTCACCCAATACATTTTTAAAAATAAAAAAGCCAATCTGTCAAAGTTTCATTTTAAAAGTCATTATAAATAGTATATATATAGTAATCTCAGATTTGTAAATATGCCACACACATAAATAGTAATTTTTTGGGGGGCCTTAGAATTATGAATTGAGTTTTATTGTCTTGTTTGGTTTATCAATATTTTCTTTTTTACAGTGAACTTGTATTACTTTGTAATAAACAACAATTAAAAAAAATACAACCTGACCCAAAAGTCTAAAATACTAAAGTGATTTTATTAGTATTTGCCTCTTCCCCCCCTCCCCCCTTTATATATCTTGACTTAGTTAAGAGTCTCTCAGAAGGAGAGATGGGGCCAAGAATTCAAGAGCAAGGGATTTGTTGAGGAAATGCTCCCAGGGAGAACAGTGAGGAATAAAGGGTTGAAGCAAGACAGGGAAGTGAAAGAAACCAAACAAGGGCAAGCTTTCCTATGAAGACTCCGTGGGGAGCTGCAGAGCACAGGCAAAGGCACTGGGCAACTGGATTCCTACATCAGTTAACAGCTACGAGCTATAGGGGTACTGGTAAGGCTATGCCAGTGCTCAAGGACAATCCAGTGAATTGAATTGGTGGGTCATCATCGTGGGAACTATTGGCTGGAAAGCATACAGAAGCTGGCGGTAAGTGCATAGTATGGGAAAAGGGGCGCCAACAAGGTATTACAGAAATGTATATGCAGAGATAAACTTGAAAAGGAAATACTCTCCTCTAAACATGTCCTTATCTTTAAATGAACACTTTGGTGAATTGGTTAAGAGTGTGGTTTTTGCATTCAGCAGACCTGGATTTGAATCCTCACTCTGCCATTTACTAGCAGGATGTCCATGGATCAGCTACAAATTGTGTCTGAGTCTCAATTTCATCTTCTATAGCAGCGGTTCTCAACCTGTGGGTCGCGACCCCTTTGGCAGTCGAACGACCCTTTCACAGGGGTCACCTAAGACCATCCGGCATATCAGATACTTACATTACGATTCATAACAGTAGCAACAGTACAGTTATGAAGTAGCAACGAAAATAATTTTATGGTTGGGTCACAACATGAGGAACTGTATTTAAAGGGCCAGAAGGTTGAGAACCACTAATCTATAGAGATAATAATATGCTCCTTAATAAGCTACTGTGAGACTGAAATGGAGTAATATCTGTAAGGCTTCTCGTTTGGTGCCTCCATATAGTTGGTGCTCAATAAATGATTTGTTTTTAACCTTCTATCAGCCTCATGTTGCAAGATAAGGAGAAAAAAAAAAAAAGCACAGGGATGATGACCCAGAACCAGACAATTAGAAGAATGAAAGTTCCTTGAAGTAGATTCACTTTCAGACTATCAGGTGAAGTGATTTAAACAAGTAGACATGTTCTTTATCTAGTTTCTATAATCAGAAAAAAGAGTAGTACTCATTTGGTATGGGAAAAGTTACTAACTCCAGTCACAGTGATTCTAGTGGATAGAAGACCAAATGTTTATTTTTCTTTTCTCCAAAGCCCAACAACTTATCCTAGAGTCTAAATAGTTAGGTAATTAAAACAGTGCCTCAGGTAGAGCTCCCCAAAAAAACAGAGCCCTGGATAGGGGACTCTTATTTAAGTGCTTTATTGAGGGAGTGCGCCCAGGAGAAGTTTCTAAGGGCACAAGGGAAGCAGGATAAAAAAGGGAGAGGACTTGAAGAAGAGAAAGTTAGCCTCAGCCTGGTTCCATGGGAAGCTCTAGAGAATGAAATGTGCCACAGAGATTGCCTGCCCAGAGGGCAGGGGCTGGCTGTCATTGGTCAGCCCCTTGTGGAGGCAGAAACCTCACAGAGGCAAGGTGGCTCCCATCAGCCTAAGGCAGTCCTTCTGAGCCAAAAGCAGCCACCAACCACAGCAGCTGAACAATGGAGGAGCCAGATGGTAAAGGGGATCTGGGTAGGGCACCAAGAGTATCTGCTACAAATGATATGCGTTTGGGTGCAAGGTTTGGGTACAAAGTTTTAGACAGTGACTTCTTGAAGATTATTCTGTATAACAAGCTTTCTCTTTGAAAAATAACTTTTACAGACTTTCAAACTTGTCTAAAACACTCTTAAAGTATAAAGAATGAGCAAGAACAGCAATGAGGACTGACTCAGCAGCTACTTAAAAGGAGAAAGCAATTCACAAATCCCACTGGCAGTTTCAGTTTCTTCAAACTTGAGTCGAGTGTGGTATCAACCATTGAAAATTATAAACAAGACAGAACGATGCATTCAACCCCACACACAGGATAAGGTCATGTCTAATTGGTACAAATGAATCAACCCCAGTGCAATTAGTTTAGCAATTTTTATTGAATTCACAATTTAACAAATTCACTGTGTAACCATGAAGTCTGCCTAAGAGAACCACTCATCCTATAGTTTGTTTTTAAGGAGGGTGGCATGAAAAGAAAGAAGAGATTTCAGACGCCTCTACACATGAACATAAATTTGAAGTAAATAGTCCATTGAACTGTGTTGTTATTTTCTAAATATTTACAAAAGGCATATTTTTTTTCCCTGGAGTTGTGTTTAACAGTGGATCCTGGGGACATTTTACAAATGAAGGTAGATGGGGAGTTTGTTCAGGTCAAATAAGCTCATGCTAACATTTTTAGATCCTTAGGTTATTGTTACATCATGAATTTTATTTGGGCAATAAGGAAGAACTGAATATTCTATCAATATTCTGAAACTCACTGGAGATTTTTTATCCCAGATCAATAGTTGAGCATTGTGTGATATATGTTTTATTTGGGATTAATAATGATGGTCTTTCCCTTTTATCTTCAGTAAGTCAGTCTTTGGAGAGGAACTAACACACAAAAGATGATTTGATTTCCATAGATTTAATGACTTTTTTTTAACAAGATGATATGAAATATCCATCTATGTCTCTAAACTTGGGAGATGGTTATGTTTTTGTCATCAGGACATGCAGGGCCCAGTATGATGTTTCCCTCATAAAGAAGTTGGAAGAGAAATAAGTATTCCCTCACAAAAATTAAATAATGAAATAAACACAGACAATAAATGCAATGGCGTGGCTGACATCAGGACCAGATGCACTGAGCAAGGACTCCCTACCCTAGCGCCAATCAATCAGTAGAGACTACGACCCTGACCATGACCCTGACTCCATGTCACCATGACTAATGATTTTTCTCATATATAACACATCCCCTGAAAGCCATCGGGGAGCCAGTTTTTTAGCATTTACTCACCTGTGTCTCTGAGTATGGACCACTTCCTAAAAATAAACCCTTTCTTCGCTGCAAACTCCTGTTCATGTCTTACTGGGCTTTGATGAGCCCAGGCGAACGGAATTCTTTTGTCGGGTAACACTGGAATTTATTAGCTTTCCCTTTTGCCACTCACAGCATATCTATTTGTATGAGGCAAGCCTTCTCAATGGCTGCTTCTCATCCGTATCCACCCGTTGAAGGGCTCCCTTACCCCACTGCTCTCCTATTTAAGCCTCAACTCCACCTCCGCACCCCCATATGCAAAAAAATTGTCAATCATGCTGAAGGAGTGAAGGGATTGGAAATAAACAAGGCACAAGTAGTCTCAAATACTCGTTGCAAAGGACTTTGCAAGGGTTTTTCTTTTTTTGGAGGGTGTGGTGGGAGGCAGAACTAACAGGATAAAAACAGTGTTCCTAGACAGCACATCAGCAGATAAATGTGTTCTGCAGCGTTACAATTACCCCTGCTGCGCTCATTCCTAAATGTGCCACATGTTTTGTGATGCAAATGAGAGCACAGCCCCTTACATTTTCCTGTGGTTCCTGGACTCATAGAATCATAGCAGCAGAAACTGGCTGACAACAAAATTCTTTCCATTGCTTAGTAAAGCCTTTGGCTTTTCTTCATTCGATATGTGTGAGCAGGAATGCACAACAAAACAAGAACAGATGATATTGTCTAAGCCATTTGGTAAGAATGTCTGAAAAATAATGTAAAATGTACTTATTGATTCAAGTGCAGCCATTGGTTTGGTGGTTTTCTATACCCTTTCTACCTACTGAAATCATCTGAAAGAGAGCAAACTCTTGTTTTAGACCTCTTTCTAAAAATCAATAGTCCAAAAAGGTTAACCTTTTTCAAGCTTTTGGACAAAAAAAATATTTTTAAAAAATAAAAAAATAAATAAATTACCAGAATAAAAAGGACAAATTTTTTATTTTTATCTAACTTTTCTGATAGTTTTTGGTTTTCCCATCTCTGTTTTCTCATCCGTAGCATTGGGGTTGTTGGCAAAGCTTAAAAGAAGAGAAACATAAATTGACTGCCCTAGCAGGTTTGGCTCAGTGGATAGAGCATCCGGCTGCAGACAAAAGGGTCCCAGGTTCAAAACTGGTCAAGGGCATGTACCTTGGTTGCAGGCTCCTCCCTGGCCTAAGCCCTGGTTGGCTCAGGGCTCATGCAGGAGGCAACCAAACAATGTCTCTCTCTCACATTGATATTTCCCTCTGTCTTTCCCTCTCTCTTCCACTCTCTAAAACTCAGTAGAAAAATATCCTCAGATGAGGATTAAAAATAAAAAAATAAAAAATTAATAAATTGACTAAAAGTCATTTATTCAGTCATTTGATTCAATAAATATTAAGAATTTACTAATTTTGCTGAACAAAACATAGTCACTGCAGACAGTAATTAAACAAAATATCATTATACATTGTGACTACTGTTATAATGGAAAAGTACTGGGTTGAAGTTTTAGGTTGGGAGGTAGGGGTGACCTCTCTGAGGAAGCAGCCAATCTAAAGAATGAGTAGAAGCAGCAGCATTGAGGGAAGAATGGAAAAGCAATCTAGACACAAAGAAGCACCTGCAAAGGCTCTGAAGTGGGAAAGAGCCTGGGTTGGTGAATTGCTGGAAAAAGCCAGAGCAGCTTTAACAAAGATGGCGGTGAGGGGGAGAGAGCTGGGCATGCGGTTGAAAGGGAGGCTGGAGCTAGATTTTGAGAACCCTGCAGGGAAGAATAAAGAGTGGTGCCGGAAGCCAATTCCAGCATGTCATAATTTCAAGAGTTTCATCAAAAGGTTGATGGAACTTGAGGACTCAACAGGGTTGAGTCACACATGTAGTCACCTGTTGGGAATGGCTGATGGCATTTCCCCAAACCTGAATAGGATACATTAAATTGATTGTTGGCTGCCAGACAGCTCAGGGCATCTTAATCTACATGTTATTGCCTCCTACTGGCCAAAAACCTGAACAGCCATAGGCTAATTCCCCCATTCTGACAATGCTTGTGTATACCCTTTGAGGTGTATATCTCTGCCTCGTCTCAGGACAAATTGTGTAAATAAAAAGCATGGGGTCCTGAGACGAGGAGACCTAAGAACTTAGAACTTAGATCTTAGCTCCTTTAGCTAAGCTCCTCTGACCCCCAAATGCCTTTCAAAATTATATTTCTTCTCTGGACTCTTATTTAATCTATGCACAGCCTTCTCCAGATTCCTGAATCCTTTGTAATGCTGGAACAAGAACCCCAGCAGAGTGGGAATCTTCAGGTTCCATCTTAGCTCTTTTTTTGTTGTTGTTAATTAAATCTTTATTGTTCAGATTACATTTGTTCCTCTTTTTTTCCCCCCCATAACTCCCCTCCTCCCAGTTCCCACCCCACCCTCCGCCCTCACTCCCCACCCACTGTCCTCATCCATAGGTGCACGATTTTTGTCCAGTTTCTTCCCGCATCTCCCATTCCCCTTTCCCCCCCAAGAATAGTCAGTCCATTCCCTTTCTATGTCCCTGATTCATTATAATCACCAGTTCATTCTGTACATCAGATTATTTATTCACTTGATTCTTAGATTCACTCGTTGATAGATGCATGTTTGTTGTTCACAATTTGTATCTTTACCTTTTTCTTCTTCCTCCTCTTAAAGGATACCTTTCAGCATTTCGTATAATACTGGTTTAGTGGTGATGAACTCCTTTAGCTTTTCCTTATCTGTGAAGCTCTTTATCTGACCTTCAATTCTGAATGATAGCTTTGCTGGATAAAGTATTCTTGGTTGTAGGTTCTTGGTATTCAGCACTTTGAATATTTCTTGCCATTCCCTTCTGGCCTGCAAAGTTTCTGTTGAGAAATCAGCTGACAGTCGTATGGGTATTCCCTTGTAGGTAATTGAGTCTCTTTCTCTTGCTGCTTTTAAGATTCTCTCTTTGTCTTTTGCTCTTGGCATTTTAATTATGATGTGTCTTGGTGTGGTCCTCTTTGGATTCCTTTTGTTTGGGGTTCTCTGCGCTTCTTGGACCTGTAAGTCCATTTCTTTCACCAGGTGGGGGAAGTTTTCTGCCATTATTTCTTCAAATAGGTTTTCAATATCTTGCTGTCTCTCATCTTCTGGCACCCCAATTATTCTGATGTTTGTACGCTTGAAGCTGTCCCAGAGGCTCCTTACACTATCTTCATATTTTCGGATTCTTTTTTCATTTTGCTTTTCCGGTTGGGTGTTTTTTGCTTCTTCGCATTTCAAATCTTTGACTTGATTCTTGCGCTCCTCTGGTCTGCTATTGGGTGTCTGTATAATATTCTTTATTTCAGTCCGTGTATGCTTAATTTCTAGTTGGTTCTTTATCATAGCATCGAGGGTCTCATTAGTTTTCGTGACTCTCTCCTCAAGTTTATTGACAGCTTCTAGCACATTTTTGCAAGCCCTCAAAATTGCGATTTTTAGCTCTATATCCTCCATTTCTGTCATGTTTTTTTGTCTCCGCATTTTTTATGCTTTCTTGGTGCACCCCCTAGTGGTCTTTGTGCGCAGTCTTGTTCTAGTTGAGCCTTGATTGTTGTAGTTAATACTAGAGGGATTTGACCACCAGGCCGACTGGCTGTGTGAATCAGCTGTGTCTGCCGCGGAAAACTTCTGTCCTCTGGGGAGGTGCTAATCTAGCCTTTGCCTGAGGCGATCCGGCAAATGGCTCTGCGCAGGAGCTGCCCTCACGTTCCAACTGATGCCAGACAATCCCGCTTCTCCCGTTTGAGTCTGAGTCCCTAGAGACTCGCCCGGATCTGGAGCTCAGAGTCTGAGACTCCCTCCTGATTGAAAACGACAACCGCGCCCTCAGCCACCAGCCGGCTCCACACGCACCTCTGTACCTTTGTATTTTCCACACTGCGCCTCCTCTGAGCCTCGGTATGCTGTTCTCTTTCCTTCTAGTTGAAGAATCTCTCCTCAGCCAGCCTTCCTGTGGTTCTGGGTGATGTCCGTTCTGTCTTTTAGTTGTATTTTTGAAGTGGTTGTTCGAGGCAGCAAACTCCGGCGTTAACCTATGCCGCCATCTTGGTTCTCCCATCTTAGCTCTTTAATAGCATCTTACACTTACTAGCTATGTGGCTTGGCTGGCTGACCTCTCTCCGATTCTGTTTCCTTGTGTGTAACATAGGGACACATGATAGCAGTGACTAGTACTGTTTGCCAAGTATTTCCTGTTCCCACCACTCCTGGACACATGGAAGGATTGCACTCCTTGCCCTTGCCCCTGGTGGTGGGGTGGTGCCAGCTGACCAGTTTCCAACAATGAGTTGTGAGCAGCAGTGATGTTCCCCATTTCCAGGCCGGAGCTTTGCATTGGAGGTGGGAGAATCTCTGAGCTCCCCTTCCCCTTTGCTGCTAGCTACTCTGTCCGCCTGGGGGAATGGAACAGGGTCCAGAGCTGCCCATCAGTGAACAAGGTGGGTTATAAACAACTGAGATTATAGGTTGTTGCCTATCCTGATTAATAGGTTTACTTCATAGGTTTGTGGTGAGGAGACAATAGAATAATAGATACTAGGCAATTGCTCCCTATCTGCCACACTATAAAGTGCTAAATACATTCATGTTTCAGGTAAGTGTTATTGGACTTCTGTGTTCAAGTAATAGCATTTGTATAGCTTTCAGGATTTCATTTTCATGCTTAAGATTGAATGATACAAGTTACCTTTAGAAGTATCTATTATGACATTTACTAATACATGAAAATTACTGATCATCAAGTTTGTAAATCATATTTTCAGATTGTGATAACTGACAATATGCAAGACCCTCTAAAAACTTAACATCACTTTGCTCACAAAAGTAAACTTTTAATGGCTAAAAATTTACCTAATCTCCTTTTCAATAAATACCCATAAACAATGGATTTATTCAGCTCTTGCTACATGCAATTCAGAGAAACCTTTAGTGTTTGATAAATATTTAAATAGTGTTTAGTTTTAACCTGTAATAAATGCAAAGCATATAACTTTAAAGAAGAAAATCAAATAATATTCTAAAATAATAATGGTTTCTTCCTTTTTATTGGTGCAATTTTTTCAAACATTTATACTCTACCTATAAATATGCACCTGTATAAGTTATGGCTAAGCCTATTTTTACTTTTTCATTGTAGATCTTTTGTTTAGTATGTGAATTCTTAATCTCCAGTGTATTATGTACTAAAGAATAATAGATTTGGCAACAGAAATAGAGTTACATTCCATTAAAAACCAGCTCTATAACTCACAATTGGACTTAGGTTCTTCTCCCACCCCAAGGACACACTTACTTCCGAAAGTTCTAAATGAAGTTTCCAGTTGTACAATTTCCAGAGTCATATTTTCTTCACTAAGGAAAAGATTCTATACTTAGATTGTTTTCCATGAGTTCTCAAAATAATACTAAAATAACTTGACAGTATGATTTGAACAAATTCAGTAATCTCGTAATAGGGGTGGTTTAATTATTTGACTAATCAAATTAATAAACATGTAATTTACTTAACTTTTGTACTTATTTGAAATAAAATTATTTCTTATAAAAAGAATATATAATCATACAGGGGAAAAGTGACAAATTATAAAAAAGAAGAAAAAAATCATTAATTTTTCCAACCGAGAGAAAAACATTGTTAATCTCTTTACCCCCATACTTTTGCTCTGCACATTTGCCATAAAGGTAAATGTAATACAAAATATAATATACTGGGGTTTTTTTCAAATAGATTTTTATTGATTTTGGAGAGGAAGGGAGAGGGAGAAAGAGATAGAAACATCAATGATGAGAGAGAATCATTGATCGGCTGCTCCTGCACACCCCACACTAGGAATCAAGCCTGCAACCGGGCATGTGCTCAGACTGGAAATTGAACCCCTGGTTCAGAGGTTGACACTCAACCAGTGAGCCATGCCAGCTGGGCAATATATTGTGTGTGTGTGTGTGTTTTAAACTTTATTCCTGATTATAACTACCACCTATATGACTTCTTATAGAGAATTTTGAAAATATAAAAAGACCAAAACATAACCCAGGGAAAAACCACCAGAGATCACCATATTCTTATTTTAGCGCTTCCACTAAAAGCAACCATTACTTAGCTTCTTCAGAGTTCACTCAAAAGAAGTCTTCTGTAGAACGGTCCTCAGCAGCATGCTTATATTTTCTAAAGTGCCCAATATTTATTCCCGTCTGAGTTGGAGCACCTGCACTCATCATGCATTTGCAACATGGGGCAGCTACAATGTTTTACATCCCAATGTTATAGATGTAAAAGATCCAGCTGTTCTTGCCAAGAGCTTCAGATATGGGGAGGATGTACTAGTAGACTAGAAAACCAAAATAAGGAGTGATGAGTGCTAGCATCTGAGATAAGCTCAGGATGCAATGGAACTGGTAGGGTGGAACACAAATGTATTCTGCTTGGGGACAAAAGAGTCCTGGAGAAGAACAAGCTTCCCGGAGGTGATGTAGGAGGGCCTCACTCTGAGGGATGGTGCAGCTAGAAACAGGGAAGTGGAGAATCAGCAGGGAACACACACTGCCCAGGATTAAAGGTAATCCCACCTGGCCGGAGGATAGAAAGATCAGGACAAGAGAGGAGGAGGAAGAAGTTGGCACCGGCTTTGCATTCCACAATAAGGAGTCTGAGTTTTATGCAAAAGGCAATAAGGCAGGTAAGCAACAGAGTGACTGAATCAGGTGTGTGTTTAAGAAAAAGCACTACTCCGGCTGCAGGAGAGAAGAGAGACGTGGCAAGGCTGAGACTGAGGGGAACAATAAGCCATGGCAGTTATGCAGGTTGGACATGAAGAGGACCTGAGTGAAGGCAGTGGTGATAATGAACACTAGAGAGATCAAGGAGGTTTAGAATATTCCTTACCTACCACATGACACTTAGAGATTGACCTTAAAAGCCTACCAAATTACTAAGAAAGTATCTCAAGACTCACCTCAATAATCTCCTTTCATTGAGGTTATACAAGGCAAGTAAGATTATATTTTGGATCCTACATTAAAGGGATCATCATATAAGACCTGAGTAAGAATTTGACACTATCCTCCAAGTCAGAAGACAGGGACCTGTGCTACATCACATATGGGGAGCAGATGGCTCAGGTTGATTAACTCAAAGATCCTTCTAGGGCAATGGAACCACTGCAGAAGAATCAGAAAAAACACTCCTTATGCCATGGTGATTTATCAGGGCTATAGGTTGAAAGGAGAATAAATCCCTTCTGAATGACATTATTACAAAACCATTGGCATTCATAGTAAGTCAATGAAACAGTTGCTCAACTAAATACACATTTGCTGGATAAACAAATATGTTGGGTAGAGGATGAGGACTTTATAGGTACCAGGGGGCATGGAGGTTCAATATTACTTGTTTTCTTTTCCCATTTGGGTTGCTAACATGGGTTATTTGTATAGTTCCCTTAATCAAGATGAGTGACACAAAAAGCTATCCAAATTTTTTATATATATATATTATTGATTTTTTACAGAGAGGAAGGGAGAGGGATAGAGAGTTAGAAACATCGATGAGAGAGAAACATCGATCTGCTGCCTCCTGCACACCCACCACTGGGGATGTGCCCACAACCAAGGTACATGCCCCTGACCAGAATCGAACCTGGGACCCTTCAGTCTGCAGGCCGACGCTCCATCCACTGAGCCAAATCGGTTAGGGCCCAAATTTTTTTTAGAACAGCACTTATAACAGTCCATAATTTGGCTCCTGAGTACTTTTTTGTCTTTAACCATTGGAACTTTATGAAACTGGTCTGAATAACCTTGTGAGGGAACCAGAAGTTTGATGTCACTGTAAGCATTTTTTTAAAGGCTGCAAACCATTGGTGGAGAGGTTTTACAGCTTTAAGTTTTTTCCTCTGCTGTAGTTATATAAAGATATGCTTATGTATTACTACTTTTTTTCTTTCTTGCTATACAATACCACATAAACAAATTCAACTTAGATGATATAAAGTTTCAGATACAGGGTAAGAAAACCAGAAAACCTAGAATTCCTTTAACACATATTTTAAGTTTGCATATGGCTTGACTAGGTTGGATCTTATAAAGCAATGATTTAAGTTTTTTATTCATTCAACCTCATTTAAGAGCTTATTTTGTGTTGCTAGATATGAAAAATAGGTCATAAATAAAGGGCAATTGAAATTTATATCAAATTAAAAACTGATTACAGGTGCCTACTTCCATTGTAAAGCCTTTGCAAGGAAAGAAAAGTCGATGAAAATAATCCATAATAGTACAGAAAAACAATAAATGGAACACACATTATGAAGGATCTCTGGGAGGAAGAAAATAGTCATGTGCAGAGAAGATAACTCAAAATACATGTAAGAGAAAATGATTCTTCCAATAGTCAGAAATATCAGAGAGGCCATTGATAAGAGAATATAATGGATGGGGACACTGTCATTGTGTGATGGCAAGTGACGCTGTTTCCATCTGGAGGATTTTGAGAAATCATTTACAATATGAGACCTGAGCTTCATAATTCTTTAAAGTTTATAGTATCCTTTCTATACTGCTTACTGAACATGCTCAGGAGTAAGCCACATGTCCCATAGGAGTGTGTGACACTGAAAAGAAAAAAGATGTGACTCAGGCCTTTGAAGAAGACCTTCTTCACAGATGCATCTAAATCCTCTCAGTGCCACACAGTTACTCCCAGAATATTAAGATCCTACAACACACTTCAGGATTAGCATTTGAGGGACATGGAATTACCTTTTAGCTGGAAGGCAGGACAAAATGGGAATGCTTATAACCAGAACAATTTGAATAAGTCCAGTCCCAGGTGTCTGAACTGGCCTCACCATCTTTAAAGGAGACTGAGGTTTTCTGTTTGTCAAATAAGATGTTCTTTCTTTTTTTTTTCCCCCTAAGGAACTATAATTTCCCTGTAACTCTAAAAGGATTAGAGAAACCTAGGATGATGGATGAAAATTGTCCAAACAGTGATTGGTGAAAATGGGATCGGGTGAACAGAGAGAAACTGACCAGAGGAAAGGAGCGTGCATGATAAAATGGTAGCAAATGGAAAATTTGGAAGTTTATCCTGCAGGAGATAGCTAAAAAATTTTATTCTGAATGAGAATGTGATTGCTAAAAATCACTCTGCAAGCAATCCAAGATTTACATTTCCTGTTCTACATTCAGAATTTAAATGGGAAAACTGATGCCAAAGATTTTAAGACCACTCTCCTCTTCACAGGATTGGCTTCTTCCCATCTTCCGGGTTTCCCCTTAAAGACTACATCCTTGCACAAGGCTCCCCCTGACTACTTAGCAACATGGGCTTCTATAGCTGGTTGGAATGCAACAAGTGTTTCAGTCAAGTGATTAGAAAACCATGGGCCCCAAATACAGTTCAGGAAAATATGCATCCAAACCAGACACTATCAGATCCCCAGTGCCCTGCCCAAATCTTCTGATTCCCCTCACTGGCAGGCTTGTTTCAACCCCTGAAAGTCTCCCAGAGAGCTCAACCGTGGCTGCAGGGCAGGCTGGAGATGTATGAGTTAATGCCTCCAGAAACAACCCTCAAGAACTGTCTCATGGGAAACGTAGGATACATATCCCAGACCTCACCTTTCAGGCGTGGCAACACAGAGGCATGTGACACAAAGTTTCTGCAGAATCCCCAAGGGCCTGAGCCCCAGCTGCCCACAGCAGCAATTCTGCTCATTAGGACACCCTGGATTGATTTTCCTGCCTTCTCTTTCTTACTTCCCCACTCACCTTCCAGTGGCTCCTGAAATCACCCCCCAGATAAACTACTTGTACTCACATCCTTGTCTCAGAGTCTACTTCTGCAGAGATCCAGATTAAAACAGCATTCTTTCATATAAGAAAATAAACCAAATATTTTAAAAAGTAGCTTAGGATGAGTTTGAACTAACAATGACAAATAATTAAGAAGCAAGAATAGCAACAATTAAAAACTATAGATGCACCACTAGGGATGCACTGCTCAGTGCTCTCCTCAAGCCCCGTGGGAATTCATACCAGCTGTCTGTGTGCACATTTCAGAGTGCCGTGAAATATTTACTGCAAGCCGAGTTTCACTGGAATCCTGAATTACCATTCTCAACAAACTCCCAGATTGTGCTATTTAAAATGTACAAATGCCAAATTTTAGTAATAATGAATTCCTCATATCAAAACTTACTTGCTCATATGTGGAAAATGAAATATCATAGGGCATATCATTTGCTCATTACAAAGAGAAAGCTCCGTGTTTTATCAACATTAAGCCATTAAGACACCTGAAAGCCTTGTGGATGCTGGTCCAGCCTTCACAATCTTTGCACTAAATAGAGGTCACATCGGGTAAAACCCCACTACCGCAAGCAAATGCCTGCTGCTTTCTTGGCAGCCTGATCTCTGGACCAAAAAATACTTTAAACAATATGTTCCTAGTCCTTGAAAGAGCAAACATGCCTTTAGGGGAAAAAGAAAAAGAAAAACACACAAAGTCTTATCGACGTTGGGTTTGATATTTACTCTTCTCTTTCTTGAGTCAAAGCACAGTATTAACTGGGCTCCCGCCAGGTTCTTACTACATTCCTTTCTTCAACAGCCATTTTTCAGGAAGTTCAGTTTTCTGGAAGAGATTTTTTTAAAAGTTCCTGGGAGAAAATCAGCCATGCTTATGTTGTTGAGATTCTAATATATATATATATCTTAGGAGGTTGGTGAGGGGAGGGCGGAAAATCAGCCATGCTTATGTTGTTGAGATTCTAATATTCTTTCGTTTTTCTTTTTTCTTTTTTAGGAGGTTGGTGAGGGGAGGGCAGAATACATGACACATAGATGTTAAATTACTCACTTTTCAAACAGTACTTCCTTTGGGTGTAGCTTTTTTTATTCTCCACCACCCAGAAGCCATTTTTCTAGGCACCTATATGTGTTTGCAAGCTTATCTGCCTCACCTAGACTGTAAACAACTTGAGGGCAAGGATGCTGCCCAGTTTAGCTCCATTTGCCAGGAACATGCACCTAAGCAGAGGGTGAAAGCCCAGCTCCCTTGCCTGGGGGTAAGGAAAGAGGATGGCGGGACTTCCACTGCAGCGCCCTCTACAGGCTCCGCCGATTCAGTCTAAATTCACCAAGGCGTCCTTCTCTCCTTGCAGTGGTTCTCAACCTTCTGGCCCTTTAAATACAGTTCCTCATGTTGTGACCCAACCATAAAATTATTTTCGTTGCTACTTCATAACTGTAATGTTGCTACTGTTATGAATCGTAATGTAATTATCTGATATGCAGGATGGTCTTAGGCGACCCCTGTGAAAGGGTCATTCGACCGCCAAAGGGGTCGCGACCCACAGGTTGAGAATCGCTGCAAGGACTCCCTGAAGCCCTTACTCTGCAACATAATTCTGGTCTCAAGGCTTTCTTCTGGGGATTATCAGCTATGACATCAACCAATAGGACTTAAAAACCGACCACTGGCAATATGCAAGTTAATGGGTACCATTTGCCTTAGTTGAGGGCCCTTGATTTCCAGGGAGGAGAAATCCACTCAAATTAGCTTCAATGGAAAGTTTACAGAAGACTCTAAATTCCAAAGGTGCACCATAGCCATGGGGGAATTAGAAAGTCACCTTAACTTGCTGGGACACATGGGCTATCTTCTCTGATACTCTCAGTACTTTTTCTCTCTTTTTTGCTATAGTTCAATATTCCCTGTGATTCTTTACTCTAGTGTAATATGTTTGCACATGGCTATGGCTTACGAAGAGAACAAAACTCTTACCCTGGCTCTATAGAGAACCAACTCAGTCTCTTAGTGACCTAGGTCCAAATGCCAGAGGGAAAAAACAAAAACACCAAAACACCATCTGGGGTCAGGTGTCTGTCCCTCTCAATCAGATATGGCCTCAGAAGCAGGGTCATCTGCCATGACATGGCCACTTCTTCAGCATAGGTGCACTTTTTCAAAAGGGATTATGGTCTTAAGGCAACTTCTAATATCTCTAGGACAATAACAATGCCAGACTTTTTAAAAATATATATTTTATTGATTTTTTACAGAGAGGAAGGGAGAGGGATAGAGAGTCAGAAACATCAATGAGAGAGAAACATCGATCAGCTGCCTACTGCACACTCCCCACTGGGGACGTGCCCGCAACCAAGGTACATGCCCTTGACTGGAATCGAACCCGGGACCCTTGAGTCCTCAGGCCGATGCTCTATCCACTGAGCAAACCAGTCAGGGCCAGACTTTTTTGTTTTGTCTTCAAACATCTGTGTTGGCACTTCCCTACCCAATCAAGCTTGAAGATTCTCACTTCTCTTGAACATGTTTCATCAACTCTAATCTAATGGGCTTGTTCATTGTCTATCAACATGCTAGATTAATTTTGTCTCAATGCTATCTCTCTCACTGTTCCTCCAACTATCTGAGCTTTGTCTCTGTTTCTGCCCTTATAGCCTACCTTCTCCAAGAATTCCAATCCTCCCCTAATGCCCATAGTGATGCAGGCATTCCAGAAGTTCAGAGACCTGAGGGTTTTCAACCCACTGTGGGTTCTTGGCTTTGCGCAGGAAAGAATTAAAAAAAAAACAAGCCAGCAGAGTTTAAAGTGAAAGTGAGTTTATAAGTGAAGCTGTGAGACAGAAAATGGGCTACTCCACAGATAGAGAAGGCTCCCTTTGGTGAAATTGGCTTCCTTTATTAAGGTTCCTTTCATTGGAGAGTGGAGTTTTCAACAAGGAGGAGGAATATTCAGGATCTTCCTGGGAAAGGAATGGAGATTTCTCAGAGGTGATCTGTGGGCCATTTTGTGTCCTTATATGGGCTTTATGTTCCAGATTATTAAGTCATTTAGTATGCTAATATATTACAATGAGCAGATAATGAAGCAGGGATTACCATCAGGTGAAATTAGTTGCCATGTGGGGTGCAGCTGGTCTCTGCCTGTTCTAAGCCATAAATCTGGTGGGAGGTGGGGGGAACTTCCTTCTTCTTTACAGTTTCTGTAGCTTTTATCAATTGCAGCTGTTCTGACACAAACCCTCTTTCAGTAGCACCATCATATTTTGTCCATTTGCCCATGTTGCATGGTAAAGTCAGAGTTGTCTTCCTACATAGGGAATAAAATCTGGGAGAGACCAGGCCTCCCTCCTACTTCTGCTGCTTCCCCTGCAGCACTTGGCATCATTCTGAGCACACAGGCAACAAAACATAGCTGCTTCTGCTTTATGTGCTGATGGAAGAAATTTGGCTTTTCTTCAGCCCTGTGTCAATGCCTAACTTAGGCTAGAACTTTGTATTACTGGCCCTCAGGCCTTACCACTGCAGCGTGAGTTTGCTCTACTTTCAACTGCCAATATCTGCATCTCTTTGCCAGAGGGCTTCCTTCCAAACAGCAGAAAGCCACTCTGGCCTCAGCATAGTAGACTGGACAGAATGGGAACTAATCTCTGACAGCCCTCATCCACAGATCCTTGGAAACTGGTGGATATATAACCCAGTTTCCCCACCCTATAAGTCAACTCTGGTCTTCTACACTGGCTCCCAGAATTCCCCAGGGGACTTGAGCTCCAGTTGCCAATACTGGTAACTGACTTATGGCTGCCTTTCCTTCCTGTCTCACTTCCGTGCGTCCCTACTAGTGTTTCCTGGGGTCACCTCCCAAATAAACTGCTTACGCTTATATTCTTAGCTCAGGGTCTGCTTTTGAGGGAACCCAGACTAAGACAACATTCAATAAATTCTTGTGGAATGAATGAGATTTTCCCCTTTAACTTCACAGGCAGAGAAGCCAAACCAGGGATGGAGCTGGCTGTCTCAGAATGGTGGGATAGAAGACTCAACTCATGCTGTACCTCAACAGTGCAAGCACCCAGAAAGGGGAGACTACATGGGAATTAGTTTTAAACAAAAGGAATGCTTTCTTGTGGGCAGTTGTGAAGTTCAAAGTACCCAGCTAGGCCTAGAGAAGGCAGGTGCTGACAACACAGTGGCCCACAATTTACTGGCCCAATTTGGGATGGGTAATATGTATCTTGACAGACCAGAAGCCACACCCCATTTGTCTCATGCTGTACCTCAACAGTGCAAGCACCCAGAAAGGGGAGACTACATGGGAATTAGTTTTAAACAAAAGGAATGCTTTCTTGTGGGCAGTTGTGAAGTTCAAAGTACCCAGCTAGGCCTAGAGAAGGCAGGTGCTGACAACACAGTGGCCCACAATTTACTGGCCCAATTTGGGATGGGTAATATGTATCTTGACAGACCAGAAGCCACACCCCATTTGTCCTGGTTTCCTCTATTCAAAAAAAAAAAAAAAGAGGAAAAGTCTGGAAAAAATAATAACTACAGTATATTAGACTTCTTGTTATCTTCATGAGCAACATTTGACTTGAGCTCTGAAATCAGAGAAATGTCCCTTTTCCTGCACCTTAAATTTTGGAACAATTTCTACCTGATAAAGAAACAAAGCATTACAAATGCTTGAAAAATGATGGGGAAAAGCTGTTACCCTTTGATCAACTGAAAGAGCAGCTTAAGTAATTCTGATAGTTGATTACATAATTCAAATTCTTGAACTTTTAATGCATTGTTTCTTTGTATGCTTGCGGTGTACAATTGCTCAATGAAATGTGGAAAGACTTGACAAGGAATGTATTCATGATTACCTACCAAGGTCTTGTTTTTACTTGTTTGCTCATGTCTATTTGTGATCTCTGGGAGGTTCTTAATTTCATTAGCTCTTTTCTTAAAGAAAAGTTAATCTACTAAGAAGGAAGGCTTATTTATTCTAGGTCAGTGAACATTAATACTTTCTAATAATTAGTTCCAAGCCCCAGTTTCTAGACAACGAACCGGTTCAGCAAAACCGTGATTCACAAGAAATTGACCTGTTTTCCGCAGAACTGCTGCAATCCAATGAATACCCCACAGAATCACATTAATTTGTCATTACAGCCAAAACAATTTGCAATATAGCAAAGCAACGATTAGAGCAAATGATGCTTATCTTTGCATTGGGGAAATTCTACAAGACAGCTCTGTCATAATTTTAATTTGAGATCTGCCTAGCTATCCTGGTAAAAACCATCTTAATGGGCTTGTAGATTTCTCATTGTCTTCCATTATAAAAATGTATAACAAATTTCCTGATCAGCTACGCATAATCAAGAGATGAACACCCTCACTGCTGTGGACTTGAACTTGAATAAAAAGTTCTCAGAAATATAGCATCCTAGATGAAGAAGGGGCTTACAAAGCCTTTACTTTACAAGGGAAGGATGTTTTCCTACTGTAAACTATCATGGTAGCCATAATAGTAGGACTTTCCCCCCAAATGCCCACAATTCCTGGAACCTGTGAATATGTGACCTTCATGGCAAAAGGGGCTTTGCAGATGTGATTAAGTTAAGGATCTTGAGATGAGGAGTTATCAGTTATTATCTGGGTGGGCCCAACCTAATCACGAGTCCTTAAAGTCATAGAACCTTTCCCAGTTGCAATCAGAAATAACTATGACTATGGAAGAATGCTCAAAGACAATTCATCCTGCTGGCTTTGAAAATGAAGGAAGGGGCCACAAGTCAAGGGCTGTGGCTGGCTTCTAAAAGCTGGAAAAGCCAAAGAAACATATTTTCTCCTGGAGCCTCCAGAAAGGATCACTGTCCTGTTGACACCTTCATTTTTACCTAGTGAGACACTTGTCAGACTTCTGCCCACCAGACTGTAAGATAATAAATGTGTTGTTTTAAGCCAATAAATTCGTGTATTAAGCCAATGATTTGTTGCAGTAGCAACTGAAAACTAATAGTTATGATATTTAAATAATTCTTGGAAAAACTTATGTAAGAATATGTGTGTGTGTGTGTGTGTGTGTGTGTGTGTGTGTGTGTGTATTTCTTTTCCCCAAAAATGTGTAAAAGTGTGGTTTTTCTTTTTTCTTTTCTTTTCTTTCCTTTTCCACCATCTGGAATTAACAGTTTAACACTTGGCATTATGAACTTTCATTCTGTTTTATAAAAAAGTAAAATCTTCATTACAGTTGTATATCAGGTCCCCTTTAGCCATAAGCCCCAGTAGCATTCCTGACCCATTCCATCAACCATAGTTATATTTTAATATGTACTCTTATAATCTATCTAAAACATTACTTATACATTATGCTAAGCAAAATAAGCCAGTCAGAGAAAGATAAATATCACATGATCTCACTCATTTGTGGAATATAATGAACATTATAAACTGATGAACAAAAATAGATACAGAGACAAAGAAGCATCGAACAGACTGTCAAACTTCAGTGGGAAGGCAGAGGAGGGGTAGGGGGTGAGGGTAAGAAATCAACCAAAGGACATGTATGCATGCATATAAGCATAGCCAATGGACTCAAACACTTGGGGGGTGAGGGCATG
>NW_005367209.1:1411313-1429461 GCF_000412655.1 Myotis brandtii | reverse complement strand
GTCAATGGGGGAAAAAGGAGACATGTAATACCATATGTAATACCTTAAACAATAAAATAAAACTTAAAAAATAAAAGTAATCATAGGGGAAAAAAGAATAGCCAATAGAAGCAATGAAAAATAAATAAAATATTATCTATAAATACATAATTAATTCATAGTATGATCTTGTGTGCACTTTCTACATTTTTACATGTAATGCCATAGAATGAAGGGCCATTTGACAAGAGCTGAAAAAAGAGGACACAAAGCCACTACCAAAGATGATGCATCTTAAAAAAGAGAGGCCCTGGCTTCTCCCTGGCTTCCCTTTGCTGTCCTCTCTCCTTGCTTCCCATGGGTTGAATCCAGCCAGAAGGCAATTGGCTGGGAAGTCTGAGAAACGCAGCTTTCAGATGAGCTCCCTGCAGTGCGGAAGAGAGCAGGGGAGTGTGCAGAATGGACCTGAGAGCAAGAGGCTAATGTCTGGCACATGCTTTACAGGGTATATTTACAATCCTGATTTACAAAGAAGGTTTTGGTTTTGGTTTTTTAAACCTGCAAATGTTCAGCTTCCAGGATGAATCTGATCTCATTTAGTTTTTTTGTTTATTTGGGTCCAAGGATCTTTGAGTGCTTAAAAATTTTTTTTAAAAAAAGGAGATTCTGTGCTTCAGAGTTTCAATCTGTAAATTAGAAATAAAGCACTCACCTCAGACATTTATAATAAAGATTAAATAATTTTATATTTGTGAAATACTTGCAATAGAATCTGGCAGATGACAAGTGCTAAAAATAAATTCATTAGATAAGTATGCAAAAATGTGGTCATATATATTTTCTTAGGAAAGATGATGCATTGATTTCTCAAATGAGTTCATATATGCTTCTTCCTGTCAAGGTGGCCTTCAGAGAGAGATGAATAATCTACTGATAATGTTTATTGAATGAATAAGTAAATTCCACTTTCAAAATAAAGGGTATATACACATTTTTCAGGGACACAACTATGTTCTTAAATAGAGTTTGCTTGTATTGCAGTTTCCCTCTGTGAATGTGTTAGAATCTAATGAAATGGATTGCCAGGATGCTCTGATTAATATGATGGCACAACAAACAATCCAGGCATCGTGACCATTATGAGGAATTGTCTCATAATTCTATTCTTATTATCATCTGGGGAAAGACTCCTTGAGAAATGAAAGGAGAATATCCAGTCATTACTGCTGGTAAAGCAGAATTCGGTCCATTCTTGGGGTATGAAAACTCCAGCACACATAAGGAGGCTGAGGCTGGGAATTGCCTGCTCCTGATAATGGCACATGGCTATGTGGTGGAAACTGAGCCTCAGCAGCCTTTTCATTGGATATATTCCATCAGTAAAAGCCACCTATGACAAGTGACTCAAAGTACAACATGCTCTGCCTTCCCTAAAGAACTATTATAACCCTGTGGTCACTTCACTGATTGGGCTTGGTGGAAACTGAGCCTCAGCAGCCTTTTCATTGGATATATTCCATCAGTAAAAGCCACCTATGACAAGTGACTCAAGGTACAACATGCTCTACCTTCCCTAAAGGACTACTCTGCTGCATTCCTCCCTTCTCTCACACCTGGTCTAAAATTATAACCCTGTGGTCACTTCACTGATTGGGCATGACCTTAAGTAGGCCATTGCCTGTTACAGACACATTTGTCATTTGCAGGGATACACAATAACCTGGTAGCACCACCACCACTTCCCACAGCTAATGTATTAGATTACTCAGCTGGGGTAGGAGGATGTGTCCCATACTTCACACCTCCCCATCCCTACATCCTTCCTCGAGTAACTCTGCCGTTTTTTCCACTAAAAAGTTTGCTTTGGGCCCATGTGGCTTGCTTTGGCCAGTGAAATATGGACAAAAGTGGCGGCTATACCTGAAGAGACAGCACACCTTCCTGCTTACTCCTCTTCTGCTTCTGCCACACCATTCTGGTTCCAGAGAATGAAAGGCACTTGGAACAGAGTCACCCCGCCAATCAGCAAAGCTGTGAGCATGATAATACATGCTTATTACTATGTGCCACTGAAATTTGGGGTTGTTCATTATACAATGTGTCTGTGGTAATAGTTGACTACTATACCAGCTATCAGCTAAACGGGAACAAGGCACTGAGAGTCTTGGCCACAGCAGGTGAAGGAATTTCATTGCAGCCATTCCCTGTTGCTCTTTCTTGCTTTCTATACTTACGGCATAAGAAAATGAAATGTCCAAGTTTCCAGAATTTTCTACATCTAGGGGCAGCCATATGACCCAGACAATCCTATATAATAAAAGCCTAATATGCTAAGTGTCTGGTCATCCAGTCAGCCATTCAACCAATCAAAGTGTAATATGCTAATGATATGCTAAGGCTGCTCAACTGCTCGCCATGACGTGCACTGACCACCAGGGGCCAGTCAACCAGTCACCATGACGTGCACTGACCACCAGGGGGCAGGTGCTCTGACCAGTAGGTTAGCTTGCTGCTGGGTTCCAGTCAATCAGAACTGAGCAAGATGGGGCGGGACATGACCTGGAGCCCTCCCCAGTCCCTCCCTGCTGGCCAACCTCCCGCATCCCTCCCCACCCTGATCATGCACCGGTGGGAGTCCCTCGGCCTGGCCTGCACCCTCTTGCAATCCGGGACCCCTCGGAGATGTTGGAGAGCCAGTTTCGGCCCAATCCCACAGGCCAGATCAAGGGACCCACTAGTGCATGCTCTGACCAGTAGGTTAGCTTGTTGCTGGGGTCCAGCCAATTGGAACTGAGCAAGATGGGGCCGGACATGCCCTGGAGCCCTCCCCTGTCTCTCCCTGGCTGGCCAACCTCCTGCACCCTTCCCCACCCTGATCATGCACCAATGGGAGTCCCTCAGCTTGGCCTGCACCCTCTTGCAATCCGGGACCCCTCGGAGATGTTGGAGAGCCGGTTTCGGCCCAATCCCATAGGTCAGATCAAGGGACCCTGCTAGTGCACGAATTTGTGCACTGAGCCTCTAGTGATATATAAGTATAGTTTTGCATGCCCTGGCTGGTGGTGGCTCAGTTGATTGAGTGTGGAAGTTGCTGGCTCGATTCCCAGTCAGGCACATGTGCAAATTTCAGGCTCAATCCCTGTTGGGGGGCATGCTGGATGCAGCCAATTAATCTCTCTCTCTCTCCCCATTTCTCTCACTCTAAAAAATATCAATTAAAACATGTTTTTTAAAGTATAGTTATGCAGGAGACTCTTAAGAAAACATTTGTTGTCTTGATAAGAGGAAAAGGGACTCTGTTATTGCCCTTCTCCCTTCTTCCTCTCTCAAAGACAGCCATGATGCCTGGATCCATAGCAGCCACTTGTAACTAGGAGGTGAGCAGCATGAGGAAGGCAGGGTAGGAAGATGCAAGGCAGCGGGGTCCTTGATGTTGCTGAGTAGCTAAATCTGCAGCAACAAATGCCTATCTCCAGTGGGGTTTTTTTTAACATGAGATACAATCAGTGTCTATTTTGTTTAAAACCCTGTTAGATGGGGTTCTGATATCTAAAATGAAATATATTGCTAACTGGTTTTAAGGTTTGCTTATTTTAAGGTTTGACTTAGGTCTGGCCCAGTCTGTTTACATCAGAAAGATATCGTTTCCTCAGGGAGTACTTTAGAAGCTGAGATAGAAGGAAACTGAAGTTTTCATAAACTACTGTGGGGAGATGGGAGGAAGCAGCACTCTCACTTTTTAACATCAAAAAGAAGTCTTGGGTTACTTCTCTCTCTGTCTTGATCTATTTGACCTACCATTCCAATCCACCCACCATTCTTAGCCTATTCCATGAAATGCTCTCAAAATCCAGCCACAATGAATCAACATTTTTCTTTAAGTCCTAGAGTTTGTTTTGCTCTATGTGTGCCCTCAATTGATACATCACATTTGGTCCTGCATGAGTCCAGCTATTTTCTTCCCTATCAGGATAGTGTCTTCTTAGACCCTGCAGAATCTCTTGCAGAACCTAGTAGAGTGCTCAGCACACATCAAATCTTTCATAACTAGTAGTAAATCCTATATAATAAAAGGCTAATATGCAAATTGACCGAACAGCAGAATGACCAGTCACTATGATGTGCACTGACCACAGGGGGCAGATGCTCAACGCAGGAGCTGCCCCCTGGTGGTCATTGGGAGCCTGGCTGACGCTGGCAAGCACAGCAGCAGTGGCGGGAACCTCTCCCACCTCTGCAGCAGCGCTAAGGATGTCTGACTGCTGGCTTAGGACCAGGGAACAGGCCTAAGCTGTCAGTTGGACATCCCCTGAGGGCTTCCGGCCTGCAAGAGGGTACAGGCTGGGCTGAGGGATTCCCACCCTCCGAATGCATGAATTCTGTGCATTGGGCCTCTAGTACTAAATAAAATTAATATGAACTTGCTTTCATATCATATGCCCAGCACTACTCCCAGGGTTGAGGGTGTGTCTGGAAATCTAATTAGGGATTGGCAGCAAAAAATGTTCATCTTAGGAAACCTTCTACTGCAGAGGAAGCAGGTTATAGAAATGAGGGACAAAAGAGAGGAGGAAAACACAACAATCCAGAATCACCTCCAAAGAGACCAGAGTCTCTTTATAATGTATTCCCTGTTGGGAGCATTTCTATCACATGTTCTGATGACAAAGAGTCGGCAAGTGGCATGCTGTGGCATTTTTACCCTGTTCCTGAAAATATAAGTTGGATCAGTTAGACTTTTTAGCTTGCACTAGTCAAAAAGAAGATGGAAACTCTAAGCTGAAAAGTGCTAGAACTTATCAGTAAGAAGTGGTGTGGTGGGGTGTCTTAGACTGGGTTCTCCAGAAGCAGGCTCAGATACAAGGATCTGAACCCAAATGATTTATTTTTGAGATGATCCCAGGAAACACAGCAGAAGAATGTGGAAATGAGGCAGGGAAGGGAAGGAAGTTAATACAGGTGCATTAATGAGTAAGTTATGCCTGTTGTAACTGACACTCAGTCCTGGTGGGGAGCTGTGTGCAGAACACATCTCCAAGTTGTTCCCCAGGAGCAATGAGGAGTTGAGGTATTTGTCCACTAATTCCCATTCTCATAGGTTGAGAGCTGTTTCTGGGGGATGCTCCTGCAGCCAAAGAAAGTCCTTAGGCAGAGAATCCAAGGTGCTGGCAGTAGAGAACCATTGGCATGGACTGGAATGCTGATGCTGGGAGTGTGTGGGCAGGACCTCAATAGTGTCTGCTACCTGGGGAGAAATAGAAGATGGAGGAGCAGGGGGCTGAGGATGAGGGAGTTGGGAATGAGGACCACTCACTTGGGTAGGCTGAGATCTGGATGGCCAGTGTGTTATGCCAATGAATGGAGGTAGGTGTTTCATGGAAACAACTGGAAGAGTCTGTAATACAGCTCCCATTTATCTTTGTTGCCTTTAGGTTTTAAAATGTCTTCAAAATCATAAGGGTCAAAACTCATATTTATCAGCCTTCATGTCCCATAAGGGGGGAATGATAGAGTACAACCACACGTGGAACATTCTGGGGCTAATTTTTTTATAATGAAAAGTATTTATAACTTAATTTTAAATGATTTTAAATGAAAAAATCAGCCTTAGCCAGGGTGGCTCAGTGATGGAGCGTGAGCCCCCATGCACCAAAGGGTCCAGGGTTCAATTCCTGTTTAAGGACATGTACCTGGGTTTCAGGTTCATTCCCTGGCCCCAGTTGGGGCACCTGCAGGAGGCAAACAATTTTTATAATGAAAAGTATTTATAACTTAATTTTAAATGATTTTAAATGAAAAAATCAGCCTTAGCCAGGGTGGCTCAGTGATGGAGCGTGAGCCCCCATGCACCAAAGGGTCCAGGGTTCAATTCCTGTTTAAGGACATGTACCTGGGTTGCAGGTTCATTCCCTGGCCCCAGTTGGGGCGCATGCAGGAGGCAAACAATAATATGTCTCTTTCACATCAATGTTTCTCTCTTTCTCTCTCTCCCTCACCCTTCCTTCCTCCCACTCTCTCTAAATATCAATGGAAAAAATATCCACAGGTGAGGATTAAGAACAAAAGCAAGATCCAACATTGTATATCTAGTAGGGTTTCTATGTAAAAAAAATAATAATAATAGCCTACCAAACCAATGTTAGAAGAACATATTATTTTTTTAAAGCCTTTGTTAGAGTAGTGGGCTTGTAGTTACTGTTCTCTGCATCCTTATAATTTTCTAAATTTTATATATTTCCACAATGAAAATATACTACTTTACAACTTACAAATTCCTTGAGAAAATATGTCACTCGTTGCTAATAATGGCCCTAAAATGATTTTGTTGATTTGGCTCATCTGAGCCTCTAATGTTAGATTCTATTTAGGACTTTGCTTAAAGGTACCACCTCTTAGAAGATTAACATCCTCAACTGTGTTCTCCTAATTCCCCAAGAAGTCCACATCACATTCCAGTTCAACATCCAACCAACAAGTACTCATTCATTTAGATAAATACTTACAGAGTTCCTACTATCTTCCAAGCACTGCCCTAGGCACCAGATAAAACCAGACATAGTCCCAGCCCACACTGAGGGAAGTGAGTAATAAAATAAAACAAATTAAATAAAAATGTATCTCTTTGAGGAGTACTATGTAGGAGAGATATGTTTTCTGGGAAAACTGTAAATTTGGATCTAACGGGGGAGGCTGCACCTAGGAGTGAGGTTCAATCTAAGATCCGAAGGATGCATGGGAGTTAACCAGGCAAATGTTAATTGGGTTTCTAATGTATGCATGGGGTCGCCATGCTGGGGACTAGCCATCTAATTGTCAAGCCACAATCAAGTTCCCTAAAATAACAGAGTGAGAGAAAAACAAACAAACAGTATTAGATTATGTCCCTCAGTGTCTATAGGGTGCTGTGAGAGTTCAAAGGAAGAGATAATCAATAAGGGCTAAGTAATCAGAAGAGATGCTTTGGAAGAAATGCAGTTTTGGTTCAGCTTCTTTGCCAGAAAGAAGGAAAGGTGTTCCAAGCAAGGAGAACAGTGTGTGCAAACACCCAGAGGGATCAATATTCAGGATCTGTTTACTGGGCAGTGAGATGACCAGCAGGATGAGACAGGAGAGGATGGGTGTCAGGTAGAAGGGATGGGCTGCCCCTGGAAACCAAGGAATGTTGCTTGGACTTGATGTGATGGGAACTAGGGAGCGAAGAGTGACAGATGAAGGCGGTACCTGAAGGAGGATTGATGTAGCTGATTATACTACCTGGAGTAAGAGGAGCCAGAGGGGCTGGCAACAGTGATCCAGACAGCAATAGAGAGTCTCACAGGGAAGATGTTCCTCCTTTTATTTGTGGGAGGCTGGGGTAAAAGAGGTTCACTGGGAAATTTCTATCAGAAAGGGAAATATTATATTGCTTAATATAGTCAGTTTCATCTCATTTATTTTATCCATCTGTCTCCTACAACCAAAGAAATATACTAAAACTCAACCTATTTCTTTGCTTTTCTAGAAGCCCTCTGCATAGAGAAGACCACATTTGCAAGTTATCTGGGACTCAGCTCTCCTAGAGTGAACCCATGAACTGGGAGACCCTTCTCCTGCTGTAGGGAACCCCTCTCTCCTACCCCAATCCTCCTGACTCACAAAGCTGCTGCCAGCTGTGGTGGGGTGGGAGTGAGGGTAGGAGGTAAAGGGCCTCCTTAGCCAAATGCCTTGCTGGAAGGGCTGCAGAGGCATGAGCGTGGGGAGAGAAATGCCTTCCCTGGCAGGTGCTGGCAGATGAAACAGTGCACATTCTGACCTCACAGTTCCCATCACCCACAATTCCTCTGGCTAGAACATACCTTGGTAGGTCATGTTCTAACATGTCCTCCTACTTAGCTGCTCCTGTTTTCTAGATCTCTCCAGGAAAGGTGCGTTTCTAAACTTCTATGATATGCAGTCCCTGAGAAAGAAGATATCTACTAAGAAGGGATCCTGGTGGCTAACTGGGTTCAAATTTTTAAAAACAGAGCCTCACAGCTCTCACACAAACTGCACTTCAGGGAGAAGCCTCGCTGACCTCCCTGCCTGCACTGTGTTCCTGCCATCTGAGTCAGCCCATAGAGAGTTCTTGAAATAGTATTTCAATCAATAGAACTGAAGCTTTCCCTATCCAATTGGAGCTTCACATCTATATTCCTATCAGCATCTTCACTGACCAACCAGAGCAACTCCATTCTGACCAATCAGGACAGTGTCTTTTGGACCAATCAAACTTTGAGAATTTGGAGTTTTTATCTGCATGAGGATGGACCAATCAGGGGTGAGTACTTCTGTCTTTATAAGTCTGTTCCACATGTGAGCTGCTTCATAATTGAGCTGTAACACTATTGAGCTGTTCCACAGCCATGCTGTTCTCACAGCTGTGCTAGGTCACAACTGAGCTGTTTGCACTGAATAAAGTTTTGTTCTTCATCACATCCAAAATTGGGGATCCCTTTTGGTGTTGAATTGACACCAACGACCATCAGTTGGCAGGTATCATGTCTTACTATATACTTTAAGGGTTTTTCAGCCATAATAGAGAAGTCACTTTTGTTTCTGCTTCAATATACATTGCAAAGCCTCAGTCAATATAGCACTAAAATTTCCATACAGGATGGATTAATATATGGCAATCTATTTACCCAATGGGACTTTGTTCAAAGCTTTATTTGCATAGCAAAATGCTGTTTTTATTTTTATTTTATTTTTACTAGGGCAGCAATGGAAGTGATGGGGTACTAAAGTCCACAGCAGCCAAGCCTGTACTTCATACCACCACTGAGCCCTAAGACTAGATTTTTTTCAGTTACAAACTCTTTTATAAAAGTCCTACACCCTCGCCTTTACTGTCACACCTTGGACAGAACAGGGTCATGGATGCAAAAATCATTTACCAGTGAATAAATTGGTAAATTAGTTATCTAACTGCCCTAACCGAGCTGACTACTTCTTTCTCCTGGGAAGGTGAACACCTTCTGAGAAAGTTCTCAGGGATCAGGTTCATGCTAAACACCAACCCAGACCAGACCTGACAGCTCTCAGGGCTCCCTGCTGGAAACACCATGCAGTTTTCCTGGTTCTCCGAGGCCCTCTAGTGGCTGTCTTAGGCTGAACTCCCGCCTGAAATCAGTAGCGTTTCCACCTCCTCCTAGCAATTCCACCAGCCCTGAATTTAAAAAGAAAGAAAAGACCCTTTCTATTCTTTATTTATTTGATTCATCTAAAAATCCAAAAAGCAAACTTAGGGATGTCTAGTTTCTGATACCATCAAGGTTCATCTGCTTTCTTAACATTGGCCTGGTTGGTTTGTATTGAATGAGCTTTAATAGCATCTCCCTGCCTGCTCTGTACTCCCCCCCTCACCCCAAATACATACTTTAATTTGGTCTTTATGTTTGTTTTAGAGCATCCTGGACTGTATTTTTTCTCAGGAGAACCCAGGAAGGGGCCCTGGCCGGTTTGGCTCAGTGGACAGAACGTCAGCCCATGGACTGAAGGGTCCCAAGTTCAATTCAGGCCAAGGGCATATACCTCCATTACAGGCTCAGTCCCGGCCCCTAGTCAGGGTACATGTGGGAGGCAACCAATTCATATGTCTCTCTCATACCGATGTTTCTCTCTCCTGCCCCCCACCCCTCTCTCTAAAAATCAATGGAAAAGTACCCTCGGGTGAGGATTTTAAAAAAAACCCACAAAGGGCCTAACTGGATCCTTTATGTGGAGGAGGACAGATTCCCTGCCTGCCCAGCCAAGGTGCCCTCGCAAAGCCTCCACGTGACTCCGGGCTCCAGGGCATCACAGAGCTTTGGCAAGACCAGTGACTGCTATTGTCTTTTATGACTTTAGTAGGTAGGTGAACCCACAGTGTGGTTTGAAATTGGCTCCGGCTGCTTCATAATTGAGCTGTAACACTATTGAGCTGTTCCACAGCCATGCTGTTCTCACAGCTGTGCTAGGTCACAACTGAGCTGTTTGCACTGAATAAAGTTTTGTTCTTCATCACATCCAAAATTGGGGATCCCTTTTGGTGTTGAATTGACACCAACGACCATCAGTTGGCAGGTATCATGTCTTACTATATACTTTAAGGGTTTTTCAGCCATAATAGAGAAGTCACTTTTGTTTCTGCTTCAATATACATTGCAAAGCCTCAGTCAATATAGCACTAAAATTTCCATACAGGATGGATTAATATATGGCAATCTATTTACCCAATGGGACTTTGTTCAAAGCTTTATTTGCATAGCAAAATGCTGTTTTTATTTTTATTTTATTTTTACTAGGGCAGCAATGGAAGTGATGGGGTTACTAAAGTCCACAGCAGCCAAGCCTGTACTTCATACACCACTGAGCCCTAAGACTAGATTTTTTTTCAGTTACAAACTCTTTTATAAAAGTCCTACACCCTCGCCTTTACTGTCACACCTTGGACAGAACAGAGTCATGGATGCAAAAATCATTTACCAGTGAATAAATTGGTAAATTAGTTATCTAACTGCCCTAACTGAGCTGACTACTTCTTTCTCCTGGGAAGGTGAACACCTTCTGAGAAAGTTCTCAGGGATCAGGTTCATGCTAAACACCAACCCAGACCAGACCTGACAGCTCTCAGGGCTCCCTGCTGGAAACACCATGCAGTTTTCCTGGTTCTCCGAGGCCCTCTAGTGGCTGTCTTAGGCTGAACTCCCGCCTGAAATCAGTAGCGTTTCCACCTCCTCCTAGCAATTCCACCAGCCCTGAATTTAAAAAGAAAGAAAAGACCCTTTCTATTCTTTATTTATTTGATTCATCTAAAAATCCAAAAAGCAAACTTAGGGATGTCTAGTTTCTGATACCATCAAGGTTCATCTGCTTTCTTAACATTGGCCTGGTTGGTTTGTATTGAATGAGCTTTAATAGCATCTCCCTGCCTGCTCTGTACTCCCCCCCTCACCCCAAATACATACTTTAATTTGGTCTTTATGTTTGTTTTAGAGCATCCTGGACTGTATTTTTTCTCAGGAGAACCCAGGAAGGGGCCCTGGCCGGTTTGGCTCAGTGGACAGAACGTCAGCCCATGGACTGAAGGGTCCCAAGTTCAATTCAGGCCAAGGGCATATACCTCCATTACAGGCTCAGTCCCGGCCCCTAGTCAGGGTACATGTGGGAGGCAACCAATTCATATGTCTCTCTCATACCGATGTTTCTCTCTCCTGCCCCCCACCCCTCTCTCTAAAAATCAATGGAAAAGTACCCTTGGGTGAGGATTTTAAAAAAAACCCACAAAGGGCCTAACTGGATCCTTTATGTGGAGGAGGACAGATTCCCTGCCTGCCCAGCCAAGGTGCCCTCGCAAAGCCTCCACGTGACTCCGGGCTCCAGGGCATCACAGAGCTTTGGCAAGACCAGTGACTGCTATTGTCTTTTATGACTTTAGTAGGTAGGTGAACCCACAGTGTGGTTTGAAATTGGCTCCGTTGGTCATTTTTATGAATTGATTTTTACAAAGCCTTGGGAAGTGTTCCTAACATAAACAGCCTGAGTTATTGCTGTATCACCTTCATCTGACCCCCGGGAACCTTAAAAGAAAATCCCATCGTTCTCACCTGGCCTTCTGCCCAAACCAGGCAATTAGGCCACTGGCCAGGAGGAGACTCAAGGAGGAGGAGAAGCCTGTGAGTCTGATGACACTTGCTATTTCCTTGGCTGAAAGGAAGAGTGCATATTTGCTGGGCTTCTTTTATATGCTGACCATTGAGTGTATCATCTAGTTGGGCCGGTATGGTCATCTCCATCTTACAGATGAGGAAATTGAGACACAGAGTCAAATGTATTTGCCAAGATCACACAACTATGTAAGTGGCAGAGTTAGGATTCGAACCCAGTTCCCTCTAAAGCCCACTCATTAGCCAGCACCTGCCTCTTATCTTACTTAGCTTTAGGTTTCAGGCTTTGGACTCATAGTCTATGTGAATGGTGGCTCCTGGAGCTGAGCAGTGTACAGCCTGCACGCTTGTCCAGAGTGGTTCAAAGCAACATTGATTGTCCTGAAAGCCTGTCATGGCCAAGATTCTGAGCCTGGTCTGAAATCTAGAGCCTTGGTACTCAAAGTGTGGTCCCTGAACCTCCACCACCAGTAATATCTGGAAGCTCTTTAGAAATAGCAATTATTGGGCCCCACCCCAGATCTGGTGAATCCCCATCTTCAAGGATCGAGACTAGGAATCCACCCAGGGCTTCTCAACTTTGATGTGATCAGATTACCTACAGGTCTTTGTTAAATGCAGATTCTGATTCAGGAGGTTGGGGAGGTGGTGCTGAGCTTCTGCTTCTCTAACCAGCTCTCAGATGATGCCGATGCCATGAGCCACATTTGAAAGAACACAGCTCTAGATCAGTCATTCTCAAACTTGGTCCTGCATTCAAATTCCTTGGAGGTCTTCTTAATGCAGATTGCTGGGCCCCATCCCAAGAGATTCTGATTCAGAGGGTCTGGAATGGAGTCTGAGAATTTGCATTTCTAACAAGTTCCCAGGTGATGCTGATATGGCAGGTACAGAGACCCCACTTTGAGAACTGCTGTTCTAGCCTGCTAGAATTCCATTAAATTAGACAACTAACCCCAGGCTGCTTGGCTTTGCATTTGCATGAAGCTCTACTCAGTCCTCAAACTGGCATTTTAGAGCTAAAAGGGACTTCAGAAACCAGAAGCAAAGCCAGGATTAAGCATCAGAACGCACTCTAGGCGATGCTGTTTACTCTGCATCCTGCTGGCTCTGAAGCACCATGAATTCTCCCGCATCCAGAAGCTGCAGTATTTGTGGTGAGCTCTCCATCTCAGACCAGCTCTGCAGGCACTTGCATCCCTATCAGGTATATATGTTATCAGCACAATCCGTGAAAGCACAGTGGCTTCTACCTCACAGTTCTGTGAAAAGAGGGCTTTGGAAAAAACCAGCAGCCCGGCTGACAGCCGTGGAGGAGAGAAAATGCAGCAGCTAGCAGCAAACCCAGACAAGGTGATTCAGCACAGAGGCCCTGAGCAAAGGCATAAACCAGGATACTGACAGCAACTGGCACCCTCACTCTGCTGGGCAGTGCTGAGAAGGTCATTTAACCTCTCTGTGCCTGAGAAGATGCTTTTTCCTCAGGGAAAACAATACTCTCATTCCAGGAGATACACACAAAAGAGGGTCTTACCCATGGATGTGACATGGGGCTTGGATCAGTTAATTTCTGTTGCATGACAAATCATACAATACTTAGTGACTTACAAAAGCAATCATTTATTATTGCTCATGTGTCTTTTGAGGAAAAAGAAGAAGTGGCCAAGGCCTCTTGAAGCATTGGCTTGGAACTGGCATGCCATCATTTCTGCCATATTCTACTGGCTAGAGCAAGACCCAAGGCCATCCCACTTACTGATAGAACTCTCTATAACAGTGGTTCTCAACCTTCTGGCCCTTTAAAACAGTTCCTCATGTTGTGACCCCCAACCATAAAATTATTTTCGTTGCTACTTCATAACTGTAATTTTGCTACTGTTATGAATCGTAATGTAAATATCTGATGTGCAGGATGGTCTTAGGCGACCCCTGTGAAAGGGTCGTTTGACCGCCAAAGGGGTTGCGACTCACAGGTTGAGAACCGCTGCTCTATAACATGACGATGTACAAATATAGAGAAGGGGAAAGGTTTATGGCTCTTTCTACAATCTATCACAGAGGAGTTTTCTAAGTTCAAGAGACCTTGAGACAAAGATTCCAAAGCAAATGGTTTACTTGGTTACTTGGGAAGTGAAGGAAATAGAGGAGGGGCGATTAAGACATAGAGGGAAGCAGCCAGTACAGTGTGCATAACCAAGCCAGCTAGCCCTCTGGGCAGCTGGAGCTTAATTCCACTGGGAAACTCTGGAAATGTTGGACACATGCCTTTTTGTTATCCTACCTGAGGGAGGGAGCTAGGATATTTATACATCAATTCTTATCAGTCATTTGTTGAAGGCTGCTCCCAGAGGACACTATTCCCCATCAATTCAGCCTCTCACACTGGACAAAGTAGCTTGAGAGGTCAGGGCAGTCCTTGGCAAAGAAACGCAGGTCCTGGCAGCTGATGGCTTGGCTGCTATGTACTGAAGAGGTAAGGGTAGAGAAGTGCAGGTAAGACCCCCACAGTATCTCCTGCAGTCCAATGGTGATAAAAATAAAAATCTTAAGCTTCAGTTCTAAGTTATTTTAATCAAGACTTTAAGAAATCTGTTTGCTTTATTTGGGGTGAGGCCTCAGTTCTCTTGCTGGCAAAGGTTGGGACACTAGATGGCATCATTTCAAGTTGTCTTATGGCTCAGAGTGTGCATAACCAAGCCAGCTAGCCCTCTGGGCAGCTGGAGCTTAATTCCACTGGGAAACTCTGGAAATGTTGGACACATGCCTTTTTGTTATCCTACCTGAGGGAGGGAGCTAGGATATTTATACATCAATTCTTATCAGTCATTTGTTGAAGGCTGCTCCCAGAGGACACTATTCCCCATCAATTCAGCCTCTCACACTGGACAAAGTAGCTTGAGAGGTCAGGGCAGTCCTTGGCAAAGAAACGCAGGTCCTGGCAGCTGATGGCTTGGCTGCTATGTACTGAAGAGGTAAGGGTAGAGAAGTGCAGGTAAGACCCCCACAGTATCTCCTGCAGTCCAATGGTGATAAAAATAAAAATCTTAAGCTTCAGTTCTAAGTTATTTTAATCAAGACTTTAAGAAATCTGTTTGCTTTATTTGGGGTGAGGCCTCAGTTCTCTTGCTGGCAAAGGTTGGGACACTAGATGGCATCATTTCAAGTTGTCTTATGGCTCAGGAAATGAAATGCCAGGCAATGTTCTTAGTTGTCCTTGAACAATTACCAGCCTGAGCTGAGAACAAAGGATTGTGCCTGCCACAGCAGTGGTGGCCACTTCAGTCCTACCAAAGCCACTGCACAATACCACAAACCATGGGGCAGGCAGATCACTGGCATTTTCTAAGGAGTGGAATTCACAAATCCCTGGAAGGAAGCAATAAGGAGAATGAAGTTTTCTACCTCCAGAAAGGTCTTTGAAATGTATGAAAAATGGGCTAGAAGGAAAAACACTGAACTTATAGTAGAAATTTATCCTTGGAGGTGGGAGTGGAAAGGGTGAGCATGAGGTTGAAAGTGAGGGAGAGTCAAAGATATTTAACATTTTATTTAAAATATTTAAAACAAATGAGACAAAATGCTTTATAATGTTTATGAGGAAATTTCCGTATCATCTCTTTTTTTTCTTAAATTTCAAAAAAGTGTGTTTTTGTGGGGGTAGGGCATGGATATGATGCTGTTCTCCTATAATTACCAAGTTTTGGTAGGGTTCAAGAAGTTACACTGATTTATTTCTTGAGTAACCCTTGACAATACTTTCCTTTCTTGAGTCTTCATTTCCTTGTCTATAAAGTAAAGCTAATAACAGTAGCAATGTCTGAGGATTGTCATAAGCCTCAAATAAGGTAATGTACCCATAGTGCCTAATACAGTGCCTGAAGAAAGATGGTCGCTCAAAAAATGCTCACTGCTGTCTTTGCCCTTCCTCCAGACCCTCACCATCAAGGGTACAAGGCTTAGGCTCTTCCCTCACAGAGTCAAACTAGATGATGGCTGGTAGTCTAGATGTGACTAGAAACAAAAAAATCTTAAATAAAACCTATCTTTACTCCTCTGAATCCAGGGACAGAGTTTGGTCTAAGAAAAAACATGTTTCCTAGAAATATAGCTAGAGGGACATCTCCCCTTATGTAAATAGAGATTATAGAATTTATAATAAATAACTTTTTCAAGGCTTAAAATCTTCTACCTTGAAGGAGTTCTGAACTTTTGCAGAACAAACCTATGTGTTTCATGTGGTTTGCAAAGAGATACTGCCTTTCATCTTTGATTGAAATGAGAACTCTTTTATTTAATGATTTTTTTAAAAAAATCTTTATTGTTGAAAGTATTATATATGACCCCATTTTTCCCCCCATTGACCTCTACTAACCTGTCCCCACCCCCGCCCTAGGCCTTCAACACCCTATTGTCTGTGTCCATGGGTTATGCATATATGCATATAAGTTCTTTGGTTGATCTCTTGATTCCTTATGCAAATGAAAGAAATCCCAGTTAATCTTAATAACACAAAATGCTATGAGAAAAAGAAGGGGGTAATGTATCTCTAAGAGTGGAAGATATAGAATGAAAGGAGAACTAGACAATCTACAGCTATAATTACAGACTTAAACACCCCTCTTTTAATATTTGTTAGAAAAACCAGACAGACAATCAGAAAGGATATATAAGACTTCAACAAACGATCAATCAATAGGATCTAATCAACATCCATAGAAGTATCCTTTGCTTCCCTCTCATCCCCCAACAGCAAAATATACATTCTTTTCAAGTGCCCACAGAGCATATACCAAGATAGATCATTTATTGGGTCGTTAAACAAACGTCAACACATTTAGAACTGAAATCATACAGAATGTGTTCTATTGAGAAGGCTAAAAGGCTAATTCCAATGTAACCCTGATATTGGGGGGTGGGCGGGGGTGCAATCTGAATCTGTGCCAGCAAACCCAGTGTACATTCTTGATAACCTGTAATTAAGTCACTGCCCCTTTCCTCCACAATCTGGTCTTGCAAGACCTGTTACCCAAATGCTCACATTTTACAGAGGCCATAAACCATGAACAATACATAACCCCCGGAGGGAGTTATCAGTGCTGGCACCAGGCCAGGCCCTTAGATGTGATCTCAAGACTCCCATTCCAACCCACGGGGCTTTTTGCAAAGTCCACGAAAGGTCCGGAAGTCCCCATCCATATTTGGGGGACAAAGAAACCAAAAGGGGATAAAAGAAGGGCTTCCACCATATTGGTTTGCTTAGACTCTGGAGGCAACTCCTCTGAGACCACCAGTGTAATAAAGCTGTAAACTCCATTTCTCTAAGCATCACTTGGGTTTCTTCGGTCTTCTACAACACCATAAACCAGCTGCTTATACAGGGTAAGACAAAGATTACATGGGGAGGTAGGGATTACAGGCATGGGAAGTAGGCAATGCAGGCCGGGGTGGGACTCCACTGTTTGGGCAACAAGGATGTTGATCTTTTCATGATAATCAATCTTGAATAAGGCTGGACCACATTCCAAGGTGGACTACCAGGTCCCAGACTGCCTCTCAGGTCTGAGGTTGACTCCCAGGTCCCGGGGGCATACAACTCCCAGCCAGGTTAGAATGATCTTTCTTAAACCAACAGAAGTTCAATCATGATTAACAGAGCATGATTAATATTTCCCATAACCATAGCAAGTCCCCAATATTCTATTTTTGCCCCTAACAAATACATAATACCACATATAGATGATGGATTATAGAATTTTACACCTGAAATACATATAATTTTATTAACCAATGCCACCCTAAGAAATTCAATAAAAATTGAAATATTAAAAACCCACAAACACAAAGCCCATAGATGTGATGGTTTGGGGCAGAGGACCTTTTGGTGCGGGTGAGGCAGAATATGTCCTGGATCTGAGGACCCTGTCTCAGACCACAGTTGCCACTTTCTTGAGTGAATTCTGAAAGGCAATCCCTAAATCCATTTTCTTCATCTGTAAAGTTGTAACTGGACAACCAATGGGTCCGTGCTGCCTGTCACTACTTGAGCCAATTAAGCAGAGACACAGTTGAATCATATATGAGCATTTATTCCAATACTGCTGGCATTATGGGAGAGGATTAGGTCATTCACAAAAATCTGCTCTGCAGCGCTCCCATAAACCCGCTGTTTATATAAGGTAGGACAAGGATTACATGGGGAAGTAGGGATTACAGGCAGGGGGAAGTAGGAGGCTGAGGTGGGACTCCATTGTTTGGGCAACAAGCTTGTTAATCTTTCCATGATAATAGGCAGTTCTTGAATGAGAATGGTTGCAAGGTTGATTCCTAGGTCCAAGGTTGACTCCCAGGTACAAGGTTGACTCCCAGGTCCTGGGGGCATACAACTCCCAGCCAGGTCAGAATGTCCTTTCTTTAACCAACACAAGGCAATCGTGGTAAACAGAGCATGATTAATATTTCCCACACCCAAAGCTAGTCCCCAATATTCTATTTTTGCCCCTAACAAA
>NW_005367209.1:1391044-1410701 GCF_000412655.1 Myotis brandtii | reverse complement strand
CAGTGGTTCTCAACCTTCTGGCCCTTTAAAACAGTTCCTCATGTTGTGACCCCCAACCATAAAATTATTTTCGTTGCTACTTCATAACTGTAATTTTGCTACTGTTATGAATCGTAATATAAATATCTGATATGCAGGATGGTCTTAGGCGACCCCTGTGAAAGGGTCGTTTGACCGCCAAAGGGGTTGCGACTCACAGGTTGAGAACCGCTGCTCTATAACATGACGATGTACAAATATAGAGAAGGGGAAAGGTTTATGGCTCTTTCTACAATCTATCACAGAGGAGTTTTCTAAGTTCAAGAGACCTTGAGACAAAGATTCCAAAGCAAATGGTTTACTTGGTTACTTGGGAAGTGAAGGAAATAGAGGAGGGGCGATTAAGACATAGAGGGAAGCAGCCAGTACAGTGTGCATAACCAAGCCAGCTAGCCCTCTGGGCAGCTGGAGCTTAATTCCACTGGGAAACTCTGGAAATGTTGGACACATGCCTTTTTGTTATCCTACCTGAGGGAGGGAGCTAGGATATTTATACATCAATTCTTATCAGTCATTTGTTGAAGGCTGCTCCCAGAGGACACTATTCCCCATCAATTCAGCCTCTCACACTGGACAAAGTAGCTTGAGAGGCCAGGGCATTCCTTGGCAAAGAAACGCAGGTCCTGGCAGCTGGTGGCTTGGCTGCTATGTGCTGAAGAGGTAAGGGTAAAGAAGTACAGGTAAGACTCCCACAGTATCTCCTGCAATCCAATGGTGATAAAAATAAAAATCTCAAGCTTCAGTTTTAAGTTATTTTAATCAAGACTTTAAGAAATCTGTTTGCTTTATTTGGGGTGAGGCCTCAGTTCTCTTGCTGGCAAAGGTTGGGACACTAGATGGCATCATTTCAAGTTGTCTTATGGCTCAGGAAATGAAATGCCAGGCAATGTTCTTAGTTGTCCTTGGAATTGAACAATTACCAGCCTGAGCTGCGAACAAAGGATTGTGCCAGCCACAGCAGTGGTGTGGTGGCCACTTCAGTCCTACCAAGGCCACGGCACAATACCACAAACCATGGGGCAGGCAGATCACTGGCATTTTCTAAGGAGTGGAATTCACAAATCCCTGGAAGGAAGCAATAAGGAGAATGAAGTTTTCTACCTCCAGAAAGGTCTTTGAAATGTATGAAAAATGGGCTGGAAGGAAAAACACTAAACTTATAGTAGAAGTTTATCCTTGGAGGTGGGAGTGGAAAGGGTGAGGATGAGGTTGAAAGTGAGGGAGAATCAAAGATATTTAACATTTTATTTAAAATATTTAAAACAAATGAGACAAAATTCTTTATAATGGATATGAGGAAATTTCCGTGTCATCTCTTCTTTTTCTTAAATTTCAAAAAAGTGTGTTTTTGTAGGGGTAGGGCATGGAATGCTGTTCTCCTATAATTACCAAGTTTTGGTAGGGTTCAAGAAGTTACACTGATTTATTTCTTGAGTAACCCTTGACAATACTTTCCTTTCTTGAGTCTTCATTTCCTTGTCTATAAAGTAAAGCTAATAACAGTAGCAATGTCTGAGGATTGTCATAAGCCTCAAATAAGGTAATGTACCCATAGTGCCTAATACAGTGCCTGAAGAAAGATGGTCGCTCAAAAAATGCTCACTGCTGTCTTTGCCCTTCCTCCAGACCCTCACCATCAAGGGTACAAGGCTTAGGCTCCTCCCTCACAGAGTCAAACTAGATGATGGCTGGTAGTCTAGATGTGACTAGAAACAAAAAAATCTTAAATAAAACCTATCCTTACTCCTCTGAATCCAGGGACAGAGTTTGGTCTAAGAAAAAACATGTTTCCTAGAAATATAGCTAGAGGGACATCTCCCCTTATGTAAATAGAGATTATAGAATTTATAATAAATAACTTTTTCAAGGCTTAAAATCTTCTACCTTGAAGGAGTTCTGAACTTTTGCAGAACAAACCTATGTGTTTCATGTGGTTTGCAAAGAGATACTGCCTTTCATCTTTGATTGAAATGAGAACTCTTTTATTTAATGATTTTTTTAAAAAAATCTTTATTGTTGAAAGTATTATATATGACTCACTGCTGTCTTTGCCCTTCCTCCAGACCCTCACCATCAAGGGTACAAGGCTTAGGCTCCTCCCTCACAGAGTCAAACTAGATGATGGCTGGTAGTCTAGATGTGACTAGAAACAAAAAAATCTTAAATAAAACCTATCTTTACTCCTCTGAATCCAGGGACAGAGTTTGGTCTAAGAAAAAACATGCTTCCTGGAAATATAGCTAGAGGGACATCTCCCCTTATGTAAATAGGGATTATAGGATTTATAATAAATAACTTTTTCAAGGCTTTAAAATCTTCTACCTTGAAGGGGTTCTGAACTTTTCCAGAACAAACCTATGTGTTTCATGTGGTTTGCAGAGATACTGCCCTTCATTTTTGAGTGAAATGAGAATTCTTTTATTTAATGATTTAAAAAAAATCTTTATTGTTGAAAGTATTATATATGACCCCATTTTTCCCCCCATTGACCTCTACTAACCTGTCCCCACCCCCGCCCTGGGTAGGGCATGGATATGATGCTGTTCTCCTATAATTATCAAGTTTTGGTACGGTTCAAGAAGTTACACTGATTTATTTCTTGAGTAAACCTTGACAATACTTTCCTTTCCTGAGTCTTCATTTCCTTGTCTATAAAGTAAAGCTAATAACAGTAGCAATGTCTGAGGATTGTCATAAGCCTCAAATAAGGTAATGTACCCATAGTGCCTAATACAGTGCCTGAAGAAAGATGGTCGCTCAAAAAATGCTCACTGCTGTCTTTGCCCTTCCTCCAGACCCTCACCATCAAGGGTACAAGGCTTAGGCTCTTCCCTCACAGAGTCAAACTAGATGATGGCTGGTAGTCTAGATGTGACTAGAAACAAAAAAATCTTAAATAAAACCTATCCTTACTCCTCTGAATCCAGGGACAGAGTTTGGTCTAAGAAAAAACATGTTTCCTAGAAATATAGCTAGAGGGACATCTCCCCTTATGTAAATAGAGATTATAGAATTTATAATAAATAACTTTTTCAAGGCTTAAAATCTTCTACCTTGAAGGAGTTCTGAACTTTTGCAGAACAAACCTATGTGTTTCATGTGGTTTGCAAAGAGATACTGCCTTTCATCTTTGATTGAAATGAGAACTCTTTTATTTAATGATTTTTTTAAAAAAATCTTTATTGTTGAAAGTATTATATATGACCCCATTTTTCCCCCCATTGACCTCTACTAACCTGTCCCCACCCCCGCCCTAGGCCTTCAACACCCTATTGTCTGTGTCCATGGGTTATGCATATATGCATATAAGTTCTTTGGTTGATCTCTTGATTCCTTATGCAAATGAAAGAAATCCCAGTTAATCTTAATAACACAAAATGCTATGAGAAAAAGAAGGGGGTAATGTATCTCTAAGAGTGGAAGATATAGAATGAAAGGAGAACTAGACAATCTACAGCTATAATTACAGACTTAAACACCCCTCTTTTAATATTTGTTAGAAAAACCAGACAGACAATCAGAAAGGATATATAAGACTTCAACAAACGATCAATCAATAGGATCTAATCAACATCCATAGAAGTATCCTTTGCTTCCCTCTCATCCCCCAACAGCAAAATATACATTCTTTTCAAGTGCCCACAGAGCATATACCAAGATAGATCATTTATTGGGTCGTTAAACAAACGTCAACACATTTAGAACTGAAATCATACAGAATGTGTTCTATTGAGAAGACTAAAAGGCTAATTCCAATGTAACCCTGATATTGGGGGGTGGGCGGGGGTGCAATCTGAATCTGTGCCAGCAAGCCCAGTGCACATTGTTGATAACCTATAATTAAGTCATTGCCCCTTTCTCCACAAACTAGTCTTGCAAGACCTGTTACCTAAATGCTCACATTTTACAGAGGCCATAAACCACGACACAGACGGCCCCAGGCCTTCACCACCCTATTGTCTGTGTCCATGGGTTATGCATATATGCATACAAGTTCTTTGGTTGATCTCTTGATTCCTTATGCAAACGAAAGAAATCCCAGTTAATCTTGACAACACAAAATGCTATGAGGAAAAGAAGGGGGTAATGTATCTCTAAGAGTGGAAGATATAGAATGAAAGGAGAACTAGACAAATCTACAGCTATAATTGCAGACTTCAACACCCCTCTTTTGATATTTGTTAGAACAACTAGACAGACTATCAGAAAGGCATTAATTTTGTATCCTGCTACTTTGCCAAATTCATGTATTAAGTCTAGTAGTTTTTTGACGGAGTCTCTAGGGTTTTGTATGTATAATATCATGTCGTCTGCAAATAAGGACAGTTTTACTTCCTCTTTTCCAATTTGGATGCCTTTTATTTCTTCTTCTTGTCTAATTGCAATGGCTAATACTTCCAGGACTATGTTAAAGAGGAGTGGCGAGAGTGGGCATCCCTGTCTTGTTCCTGTTCTTAGGGGAAATGGTGTTAGTTTTTGTCCATTGAGTATGATGTTGGCTGTGGGCCTGTCATATATGGCTTTTATTATGTTGAGGTATGATCCTTCTACTCCCACCTTGCTGAGAGTTTTTATCAAAAATGGGTGTTGAATTTTGTCAAATGCTTTTTCTGCATCAATTGATATGACCATGTGGTTTTTTTCTTTCAATTTGTTTATGTGATGTATCACGTTGATTGATTTGCGGATATTGTACCATCCTTGCATCCCTGGGATAAATCCTACTTGGTCATGGTGTATGATCTTTCTGATGTACTGCTGGATCCGATTTGCTAAGATTTTGTTGAGGATTTTGGCATCTATGTTCATGAGGGATATTGGCCTGTAATTCTCTTTCATTGTGTTGTCTTTACCTGGTTTTGGTATTAGGGTGATGCTGGCTTCATAGAATGAGCTTGGAAGTGTTCCTTCCTCCTGAATTTTTTGTAGTAGTCTGAGGAGGATAGGTTTTAGTTCTTCCTTGAAAGTTTGGTAAAACTCCCCTGAGAAGCCATCTGGTCCTGGGCTTTTGTTTGCTGGGAGCTTTTTGATGACTGCTTCAATTTCTTCCATAGTTATTGGCCTATTGAGATTTTTAGATTCTTCCTGATTGAGTTTTGGAATGTTGTACTTTCCTAGGAATTTGTCCATTTCCTCCAGGTTGTCTAGTTTGTTGGAGTAGAGCTGTCCATAGTATTGTTTAACAATCATTTGTATTTCTGTGGGGTCTGTTGTTATTTCGCCTCTATCGTTTCTGATTTGGTTTATTTGGGTCCTCTCTCTTTGCTTTTTTTTTGCCCCTTTCTCCACAAACTAGTCTTGCAAGACCTGTTACCTAAATGCTCACATTTTACAGAGGCCATAAACCACGACACAGACCCCGGAGGGGGGTTATCAGCTCTGGTGCCAGGCCAGGCCCTTAGGTATGGTCTCAAGACCCCCAACACCTGGGGCTTTTTGCAAAGCCTGAGAAAGGTCTGAAGTATAATCCATGTTTGGGGGACAAAGACACCAAAAGGGGATAAAAGAGGGGCTTTCACCATATTGGTTTGCTCAGAATTTGAGAGGCAACCTCCTCTGAGTCCACCGGCATAATAAAGCTGTGTAACTCCATTTCTCTAAGCATTGCTTGGTTTTTCTCTGGTCTTCTATAACACTATCACAATAGAATCAACCTAAAAATGAAGTTGTTCTCTTCGTCCAATTTTATTTTTATCTTGAAATTGACAAGATCTGCTGCAGTTACCTTTCAGAGTTAATAATAGGCATAAATAACTTAATTGAAAAATTGAAAAAGATGTTTAACAAATACATGAATGAAGTCTATATATAAATATTAGGTACCTGAAAGCTTTCTTTATATAAGTACCTCAAAGTCCATTTCTACTGGTAGTTCAGGGACATAATTGCTGGGCTAAGACTACCAACTAATTTTATTTCCACCATCAGTCATTAAATCCCTGCAATATAATCAAAGAATAATCTTGGACAAGGGGATAGAGGAGTCTAATCTCAAGAAGCAAGAATATGTCAACTGTTCCCCCTTCTGCTGCAAACCATACTGTCGAATAGCCTTGCTTAGTCTGTGTTGTAGAGCACAGACTACTTTAAGGCTAAGATATCACTTCCAACATTTTCTATTTAAGGGCTGGTTTGGAGAGACTGCACAGAGTTCATCTCATGGTCCCTCATGTAAGAGAGAAACCATTTGGCCATTTGTAGCCTAAGGAGACAGAAATAGAAGAGATAAAGCAAATTTGGCTACCTTTGAGGTAGAGGGTAAGAATTATTTACTTTATTGGAGGCATTTGGAAATACTAAGATACTTTATGCAACCATTAGTTTTTTCAATACACCCCCAGTGGATGCCTGAAATCACAAATAATACCGGACCCTATATATACTATGGTATTCCTATACTTACATTCCTATGATAAAGTTTAATTTATAAATTAGGCACAGTAAGAGATTAACAACAATAACTACTAATAAAATGAAACAATTATAGCTATCTATATAAGGCTAATACGCAAAGTGTCCCCTCAGGAGTTCGACTGGGAGACCGGGAGTTCGATCACTCACTATGATGTGCACTCACCACCAGGGGGCAGCATGGAATGAAGGAAGGCCCCAGCCAGCAGCTGGCAGCTGGGCAAGGGAGGCCCTGACCAGCCAGAAGAAAGGCCCCAGCAGGCAGCTGGAAGGCCCTGATCACCGACCAGGCCGAGGGACCCTACCCATGCAAGAATTTCATGCACCAGGCCTCTAGTATGCTGTAATAAAGGTTATGCAAATGACCTTCCTCTCTCAAAATACCTTATTATACTGTACTCAACCTTCTTGCAAGGATGTGAGATGATAAAATGCCTATGTAATAAGATGCATTTGCAGTTTGAGGTACAATACCAAAACTAGCACAAATTTCTTTTTCCTGCTTCACAATTTTATGAATACAAGATTTGTTCTTATCATAGATCTTAGCAACCTCAGTATACAAATTTTATTTCTTTCTTTAAATAATTTTTTACTTAAAGGAAGCCCTTCACAGCTTCTCTTTGGCATATCTGAATTGCCACCATCATTAATCTTGCAATTTGGAGCCATTATTAAGTAAAATTATGATTACTTGCATACAAGCACTGTGATACGGAGACACTTGATCTGATAACTGAGTTGGCTACTAAGTGGTTAATAGGTTGGTAGCATTCCAGCATGGACACACTATAAAAAGGGATGATTCACATCCTGAGCAGGCCAGAATGGGATGGTGCAAAATTTCATCATGCTACTCAATGGCATGCAATTTAAAACTTATGAATTCTTTATTCAGTTGTTTATTTCTGAAATTTTTTATTTAATATTGTTAGACCATGGTTGACTGTGGGTAACTGAAACCTGAAAAGCAAAACTTAAAATAAGGGGCAATATTGTAGCTTTTTAAATGAGTGAATGTATACGCTCATTTAATAGGAAATTTAATAAGGAGTTAGTTCAGTGGTTCTCAACCTGTGGGTTGCGACCCCTTTGGGGGTCGAACGACCCTTTCACAGGGGTTGCCTAAGACCATCGGAAAACACATATATAATTACATATTGTTTTTGTGATTAATCACTATGCTTTAATTATGTTCAATTTGTAACAATGAAAATACATCCTGCATATCAGATATTTACATTACGATTCATAACAGTAACAAAATTACAGTTATGAAGTAGCAACGAAAATAATTTTATGGTTGGGGGTCACCACAACATGAGGAACTGTATTAAAGGGTTGCGGCATTAAGAAGGTTGAGAACCACTGAGTTAGTTGACCCAGCATCCCAATATTATTATCTGAGGCTTAGGTTCTCTGCAATTCTTGGCTTTGCTATTCACATGGTTAGCTTCATTTTTAAGGCTGGTTCTCACCAAGAACAATTATAATTTACATACCTTCATTCAAATGTGGAGAGAGAGAATAGCTTACTTTTAGGAGCAAGGCAGAACTTCCCCAAACAGGTACCCAATAATCTCTCATCACTTATGATTAGCCAGAACTGCATCACATGACTTTTCATAAACCAATTACAGACAAGAGGGTGAGATCCATTCCAGTCAGATTTATTCCTGAAGCTGAGGGGATTGTCTGAGTCCTATGGGCTACATAAAGATGGGACACCTGAACAAAACTGAGGTTCTGTTAGGGAGCAGCTCAAAGTCTCACTCACACTCAGTTCTGGATGTCAGCTGGGACCTCAGTGGAATACCTACATGGGGCCTCTCCATATGGCTTGGGCTCCCTCACAACATGGTGGCTGTGTTTCAAGAGCGAGCATCCTGAAAGAGATTGGACACATAGTGCCTTTTAGGACCTGACCTCAAAGGTCATTCAAAATCACTTCTGTTGCACTCTACTCTTCAAGGCATTCATCAACACTGTCTGGGTTTAAGGGAAGGGGAAATAACCTGATGGAGGGCAGCAAGAGCATGTGGTCCTTAAAATATTGCCATGGTCACCCTGGCCAGGTGGCTCAGTTGGTTGGAGCATCATCCTGTACACCAGAAGGTATCAGGTTCAATTCTGTCATGCCTAGGTTCCGTCCCAGGAAAGGAGAAACCAATAGACCTTTCTGTTTTCCCTCTCTCTCTCTCTCTCTCTCTCTCTCTCTCTCAATCAGTGAACATATCTTCGGGTGAAGATTAAAAAATAAATAAATTAAATAAATAAAAATAAAAATAGTGCCATGGTTATTTTTGAAAAATACAAATCCTCCATTTATCCTTACCTTCCTTCTGGAAGACCCTCCTTTTGGAGCTTTCTTCCATCAGACACGGTTGGGTTTGTGATTTTGGATCTTTATCTTATAATACTCAATTCCCAGGGATTTGAAGATAAAAATGGTGCATTTGGTAGAAAACATTTGAGAAGAGCTTTATAAGAGATCTCCCAAACAAAGCTCTGGTGTGCACTATGATCCTCTTCCAACCAGGCACACAAAGAAAGGGGTTTGACTTTCTGATTTCCCCAATGATATTTACTTTCTGTGGCTCTAGACACAATCATGTCTCAGCATTGCACAGGGAACTCAGATTTTCCTCTCTACTGTGAAGGCTAGAGATGAAAAAGACCCACAATGCCCTTACCAGCTCTAATAGTCTATGAAAACAGGAGAAAAGGGTAATGAATTAAGAAAATTTAAAAGCATTATGCTGGGTTCATCAAAGGAGAAGCTGAGCTGTTGCTGGCTTTATATTTGAATGCGGTGCCAGGTTTTCATGATGGCAATAATAATTTATTGACAAAATGCTTTTCATTGAATTGCCTTTCCTGAAGAGGCCCTGCATGCTTTTTCACCAGCTTGCTCCAATTAAAAGCAGCAGTAAACAGAGCCTTTCTATTTAGATTGAAAAGCAACAATTAAGCTTGCTCAGTTATAAATAAGAGGCAGCTTCACATCTATGGCCCCAACTACACACATTAAAGACTCTAGCCCCAGATGCCCCCAATTCATTTCTACAGGACAAGCCAATAAATTGTCAAACTCTAACATTAAAACTGACAATTTCTTAGAAAGTGGAAGGAGGTACATTATGCATAATTCTAGATAATTACTGGGATGTCCACAAGGCCAGGAAATCATAACACATGTTGAAAATCTAAATTTACAGGCTTCTAGCCTTTTCATTTTACCATCATCAAGCCATGTTTTGCCTTGGGCAGCTATCAGAACATTATAGAAAATATAGTTTTGTTTTGTTTTTTAATATTTTCCCATTAGTTTGAGTGATTCAGTAAAGAGACAAGAACGTGGGCAGTCACTGTTGAATATTTTTTAATTTAAAAAACTGCAAGTGCCATCAATGTCATCTATACGCCATAAATACTGAGAGTGGTAAAGGCAAGTGGTTCAACCTCCTCATTATCTGCAGGAGGAAAGTGAAGGCTCCAAGGTCACAAAACTTGACAGTAACAAACTGGAACTCAATAGCTTTTCTCACTGCTATTTTAGGTTCCACTGAATGAAAAAAAAAGTGCCCTTCTTTCATTCTTTTCAGTACAAAAGACTAGATTAATGAGACCTAAGTAATAAAATGTCCAAAGCATACAATTTTTCTTTGAGTGCAAGACAACCTTTTGAAGGGAACAGGATTTTCCCACTTGGAGGTACTGTGTCCCCTCTGCTTCTGTATCTTCCAATTGATCCAAGAGTTGCATATTTCTAAAAGCCCTAAAAGAGTGATTTTCCAAAATCTGTCTTGAGTGACCACCCCTTTTTAAGACTTGTGAGTCTTGGTTTTCTATTTACCCATGCCCCATGTCTCCCATGATTGGCCAACTGCCTCTGACACCCCTTGGGCCATGTGCTGGATAGTCTCTGTTGATCCCTCTGTCCTTCTCTACCCAGCTCTGTGCCCCAGGGAATTGATATTTACGACTCATCAATGGTACCCTAGTTCTTTGGCTAATGGGGAGTGGAGGAACAAATAGGAGACTAGATAGCAAGAGGATAAAAAGTCAGGATTTTCAATCCCCCATCTCATTCCCTGCAGTGTGAAGCAGAGTTGACCAGCTGAGCCCATGCCAAGTTAGCCAAACACCAGCCAAATCCCAGAAATGTGAGTGGAAATATATGACTACTATAGTAAGCCACTCGGTTTTTAGGAATTCCATGTTATGCAGCAATAGCTGACTGATACAACATTAGACACCTAAAGAGAGAAATTTAAGATGACATAGTCACCCTAAAAATTGAGACAAATATCTCTGAAGGCCAGAAATGGAAGTGAACACAAAGGAGTGACTGGAATTGAGTTTGCAGACTCAATCTCAAATGGAGAAATCTGGGTTCCCATAAGCTAGCAAGACTAAAAGTGTCCCATGGAAGTAAATGACTCACTCTTCAAACTTACTCTTTGAAATCAGAGAAGCAAGTATGAGGTTTTCTCATCTATTAAAGGAGGCTAAATAAACTTTTCAAACCACTGTCCGAGCTACCGTTTCTATAAAGCTGTGTAGCAAGAAACTGTAAGAAATCAAGTCTTTCAACCTGGACTTAGGCTTAACTGCTGAGTTGGTAGCTGAATATGTAATAACTCCAATATCAGTGTAGGTTTGAAGCCCTGAACTACCAATGTAAAACCTGGTTTTGAACTAAATGTTCTTAGGAGGTGGTGGGAAAGGAGATAAAATATAAATCTGTAAGACTTTAAAAGATAAGGTGGGGTGGGGGTGGGGGAGAGAGAGACTGGGACAGAGAGAGTACTCAGCCATTTCAATATAATAAAATCCTATAATGTGAAGAAATAATACAAAGAAAGATAGTAACAAAATCAATGACTGGAAATAAATTCACTCCAGATGAAACAAAAATAGTAAAAGAGATTATTACCCACAGATCTTTACTGAAGTAACTACTGAAGAATATAGTTTAGGCAGAAGAAAACACCCTGAGAGACAGAAGTGAATGGAGTGGAGTACAGAGACAATAGTTTGTACAGAATATAGTAAAATATGTCGATAAATTTAATTTACTATTAAGTCTTTAAAAGAATGCTATTTTTCACATAACTAGAGATAATTCAGATAATACCAAGAAGTTGAGTAACTCACCCAAGGTCACAAAGTTATATGTCAGAGCCAGGGCTAACACATCTTCTAATGTTAAATCCTCTGCCCTCTCATTTCATACAAAAACATATACAATAAGCTGCATATTTGCAGAAATGACTAGCCCTTTCAGTCCCTTAAACTAATCTTAAGTGTGGTAACCCAGCCATTAGTGTTCCACTCAGATTCCCTTGGATCCCTTTGGAAAAGTGTGCCTTTCCTTGGCTTTTAAGTGTTTTGCTTCTCATTGTCCATTTTTGTGATGCCCCTTGGAGAGCCACACTTGAGCCAATGGGGTAGCTACTGAGAAACAGAAGCTCCTGGAATTTTATGTCCTTAACAGTAGCCCTTATCCAATGATTGACTGGGGCAGGAAAATGAAAGACCAGTTCCCTTACTTTGGATTTAGGCCAAAATCTGAGGTGTAATTTACATTCCAATCTCCTCTGTGAGATCAGGCTGAGGCTGGAACTCAGCTTGGCTTCTTCCTTTCTTTGTCCTGTTTTTCACACCCATTGTTTCCCAAGAGAACCTCCTTAATAAATTGAGTTGCATGTGAATTCTTATCTCAAAGTCTGCTTCTTGGAAACTGCTCCTAAAGTAAGGGACATATCACACTGTATTAGGAGAGAGAGAGAGTAGGGAATTGTCCTAGGGCAGTGGTCGGCAAACTGCGGCTCGGCAAACTGCGGCTCGCAAGCCACATGTGGTTCTTTGGCCCTTGAGTGGTGGCTCTTCCACAAAATACACCGACTTCTGCGCATGGGCCATGAAGTTTCAATCACACTGTACGTGCGCGCCCGCACGTGGTATTTTGTGGAAGAGCCACACTCAAGGGGCCAAAGAGCCGCATGTGGCTCGCGAGCCGCTGTTTGCCGACCACGGTAGGGAAAAAGCATTTGAGTGGCTGAGAGTTCCTGATGCTCTTGTCTTTGGGAATTTCCAGCTCGATCTAAATACTGAGAATCTGGCATTGTGATTGTAGTGTCTGCCAAGCTGAAGAAAAACTCTCTTGCAATTTCAGACTTGGAAGTCAATGACTGGCCAACTTGCTGTCCCCAACAGTCCCTCTTGGGTCCAATTCTGACTGAAGGGTGATCAAATCTGGAGGATTTTTGGCTTATAGCTATCCCTGCCTCTCATTCTTCCTCTCCCTCTCCCTCTCCCTCTCTGTCTCCCTCTCCCTCTTAAGACTGGTTCTGAAGATGCAAAACTGGCAACTCAGGGCTCTGGGCCTTCAGATCAGAACCATGGGCAGCAATACAAGCATCACCTTGCCCTTTCATGGCCATTATTTCAGCCCCTACTTTGTCATTTCTTTACTTTCCAAGTCTAGATCTAAAGGCGAGCCCTATGTAGAAATCCAGGTCTACCACATAGCAGGCAAAAATTCCACTACTCACCATGACTTAGAATAATATTTACATAAATAATAAAATAGTTACAATTACTTGAATGCATGCCATTTTACAGATGAAGAAATTGAGGTTTAGAAAAGAAGATTAACTTGCTAAGATTCACATGCCCAATTAATACCTAGGTCTTGCACTCACAGACCAAGAATATGTTAAGCCAGACATGAGCCCTGAACCTCCATGTATCCTACAAGTCATAGTATTTTCTTCCCTGGCTTTGCTGACCCAGGCTCTGGACTGGGTTTGTCTCGCTATCTTGCTGAGTACTCTACTTGTCCTTTCCTGGTTAAAGCCCTAATATCCATCCTCTACCCATTCATTTTCCCTGGGAGCTAACACCTGTGCCTCATAATTTGTCTTCAACCTCTACCCTCAATTTCCCATCTATACACATAGCTGTAGATTTTGCCCTAAATAAATATCACTTGGAACTTCTTGCCTCAAAGCTCTGCCCACTTCCTGCCAAAATTAGCTGTGGAAATGGGGACCTAAAACCCTCAGTGCCTTCTTAGGTCAGATTCCCCAGAAGCAGAGCCCACGACAGAGAAAATCATGAACCATGATATGTTGAGGGAGGACTCTCAGGAGAAGCATCTAAGGCAGGAAAACAGACAGGATATGGGAAGAAGCCAAGTAAACTTGGCTGATTCATGAAAGGCTCTGGAGCATAAATCACAATGTTGACACAATTGTCTCCTTCTTAAGGCAAGGGAGCTGGCCTTTTGTATCTCTGAGCAGTGAGTCATTGCTCTAAGTTTCTCCTCGTGGGGGGCAGGGTACTGAGGTATAACTTCCTAAGCATCAGTTGAGGACAATTCTTGGGGGAGGGGGGTGCTTTGTGAGTCCTTAGCAGTCAACACTCACAGATGGCCTCCTCCTGCTCCCCACCATCCTGCCAGCCGGTGTGGCTGGCGTTCCTCCATGCCAGCTACTCATTCACAGGTTACTTGACTTTAGTACCTGCACAGAGTCAACCACATTGGCGCCTAACACTTGATTAGTGTTCTAAATCTTTGTTTACAGTTACTAAGACTCCCCAGGTGGCAGCATAAAAAGTCAACAAGGAAATAAAACAACCGCCAGCTGGCATATTAGTTGGGGATAAAACCACCACATAGGAAACAGCTGGGAATGCGCCCACAAGCCTCTGGGCATTGCTGGCCCTGAAGGCTCATCTGGAGTTGCATGTTTGAATCCCCCTTTTCCAACCCGGCCTGTTTGTCCTCCACATCTTCCAGTTCCTTGGCACCATGTGAGCCTCAGTAGTGAGCTTTGAAGCTGTTCCACTGCCTTTGACAGCCATCTGTCCATCCTTGGATGCAACTTCTTTCCTGGTTAAAGCCCTAACATCCATCTTCTACCCACTTAGAATAATAAGCTGCATATTTGTATCTTCCAAATACAAATGAACCTGATTGCTGCTACCTCTAGTCATCCCTTGGCCAAATTTGAGCCACTACATCCCATTGTTTCCTTATTCTAAAACTCAACTCTGATGCTAAAGCCTATGTGCTTCCTATTGTTTGAAATTAACACTTTAATGTAACTCCCTCCCCCCAAAAAATATCTAGCCCATCTTCTCTGGGACTAGAGAAATTAGGGTGGGTGCAAAGAAAATCATACAGAAGAGCCAAGAGAAATATGCTAACATTGCCACTCCGGCTTCTGCCTCCATGGTTTGATTTCCCTGCCCACATGCATGCAACCCAGACTAGAGACCCCCTAACGGTGGCACAAAGCTTGGGATTTGATGCCTATGTTTGAATCCTGGTTCAAACAAGTCAGAGCTGGGTGACCTGGGGCAAGTTACTTATAATCTTTTTGCATCAAATTTCTTATCTGTAAAATAATAGTAGCTATTATATAAGTACTATGAGGATGACATTTGAAAATACATGTTAAAACTCAGCCTTAAGGCTGTATCTAGATTTGATGGAGCCTGAAGTTTATGCAAGTATACCCTCCCACAAATTTCTTTTCTCCATGGTTTTCCACCTCTTTGCTTTTGCTCTTTTTACCTTTGATGAAGCACACAAACACCTTACTGTCCCCACCCCCTTCTTTGTAGCGCTTTTCATATTGCAAGGGTTTCAGCCTAAATTAAAGTGGGCCTTTAAAAGAATTGTGGGATTGTAGCGCTTTTCATATTGCAAGGGTTTCAGCCTAAAGTGGGCCTTTAAAAGAATTGTGGGGTTTTTAACCATTAGACCCCCTTAAATTCCTTTTGAAACATCTCTGAGAAATACAGTCGATTTAAGGGTTGGTTAGTGTGACCTTTAATTGACCCTTCAATTTCAAATAAATGTGAAGGAAATTATGAACCTCTTCAACAAGATCACGACAATTTAAGAAGATTGAGACCTTGATTCAAACCATTAGGAACTTAGAAACCAGACTAGAATGCTTTCAGATGTGGTCAAAGAAAACACCCTAGGAATTTTTAAATCCTGTCTTATTTTGCTTTTAATGAAAAACATCAAAACAAAAAACTAGGAGAGATATTATCCCAAGTTAAACAGGTCAGATGCAATTATTATAGTTGGCATTGAGAAATACTGATAACCAAAATTTTATATTTTTAGAAATAAAAATGATGGTCCTCACCTAGCCTGTAGGCTTGAAGCTGGGAAAAAAAATATATTTCAATATCCTGCTACATATGCTGAATAACTGACAGAATCGGCCAAATTCCTGATCAGATAGGCCACCTGCAAACTCCAGAGAACACCCTCTTCTATCAACCACATTTTATTTATTCCTTTTTCGGATTTGTGGACACAAGTAGGGATACTCCAAACTTGCCCAGTGGTAGGTCTGCAAACAGGCTGAGGGTTTGAAGACCACCTTGGTAAGCAGTCAGCTGAATTAGAAATAAGAATGAAGAAACAAGAAAGAAGAAACTATTGTGTGTCAGATACTGTGCAGGAGCTTTTTCTGAAGCCATCACATTTGCTTCTCCAAACCTTATGAGAGGTCAGCATTACCAATGGGAATCATGAAGCTAAGTAATCTGGTGAAGATTACAGTCTATTAGTAGTATTTTTAGGACTTATGAATTTATTCATCCACTGATCATCTACCAGTAGCCAGACACCTGACTATACAAGTGCTTCTCTAAATTTAAGAATCACCTTCAGGGTTTCTGGAATGCAGATTCCTGGGCCCCGCCTTCAGAGATTCTGAATTAGTAGGTCTCAGGTGAGGCCTAAGAGTTTGTCTTTTAACAAGATCCCAGGTGATGCTGATGCTGCCGAGTGAGAACCCATTTTGAGAGTTACAGTCATACACAAGGGTGAACAGCAAATATCACCACCTCCTTCTCAGAACTCACAGAGGCAATAATTTAGCTCACAAGTGTTGATGGGTACACGGGTAAGCAGGGAGGTGGCAACCTGTGGGAGGAGCCTCCACCTGGAAGTTTGAGAGTCAGCTTTCCTGGAGGAAATTTCAGGATAAGCTGAGAACTTCAGATTGAGGAGAAATCTTTGTCAGATGCAGGCAGCTGGGAGGCGGGGAAGTGGAGTAGGGAGAACATTCCAAGCAGGGGACATTTATAGAGTCATTGATGGAAAGGCATATTCAAGAAGCAAGAAGTCAGAGTGGCAAGAAAAAAGACAGAATATGTAAAAAAAGAATCATTAACTATTATTTTAAGGCACTTGGGATTTATATTGGAAGCAAAGAGAACCCCTTGAAGGAATTTAAGCAGAATAGTGTCAGCATCAAATCTTTGCTTTATATAAAATAAGTCTAGCTGCATTGCAAAGAAGGAATAGCAATGTTCAAAACCGCAGGTGAAAAGGGTTTAAGAGACTGCTGAAGTTCTCTCACCTTTAAATTCAGGTCTGCCAGTTTCCACATCAGTGAGGCCAGACCCCCTTTGTCTTCCCCCATAGAGCACCCTCCGTCTATAGAGAAGGTGTCCCTGTGGTCTACACCCTTTTATTATAAAAATATTCAACAATCTAGGAAAGAAGAACACTTTCTCAATCTGATAAAGACCATCTATAATAAGCACACAGCTAACACTGTATTAACAAAGGACTGAAAGTTTACCCCCAAGATCAGAAACATTATAGGAGGGATCTACTCTCACTACTGTACTTCTATTCAAAATTATACTGGAGATTCTAGCCAGAGCAATTAGGCCAAAACAAAGCAACAAAGTAAGACAGCAAGCAAACAAATGACATTCAGATTGAAAAGAAAGAAATAAAATTATCTCTATTTGCAGATGACATGAAGTTGTACATAGAAAACCCTAAAGAATCCACAGAAAAACTAATAGAAAAGTTTACCAATGTTGTAGAATAGGAAATCAATATATATTTAAAAATCAATTATATTTTATAGACCAGCAACTAACAGACTAAAATTAAGAAGATAATTCCATTTATAATAGCATCCAAAAAAATAAAATATGTAGAAAAAATTTAAGTGAAAATATGCAAGACTTGAACACTGAAAAACATGAAATATTATTGAAAGATCTTTAACATCTGGTAGCTCAATTGATGTTTCTTTCTTTTTAGATTTAACCTATTGGAATTAATAATTATTCGAAGTGTATATATTTCTTGGGACACACTGTGTTGTTAAGATAGCAATATTCAAATTGATCAACAGGCTAAAAACAAGCCCTATCGAAATCCTAGCTATGTTTTTGCAAAAATTGACAAGTTTATTGTAAAGTTCTCATTAACATGAAAGGAACTGAGAATGGCTAAAACAATCCTTACAAAAGAGGAATACATTCAGAGAACTCATACTTTCTTATTTCAAAACTTACTGTAAAGCTACAGTAATCTTCTTGAGTGTTTGGGGCTGGCATAAGGATTGAGATATAAATCAATAGAGTCAAATTGAGGATCCAGAAATAAACTCTTGAGGAGATTCAAAATGGCGGCAGAATAGGCAGCCGTGTCCTGTGCTTTGTCACAGAGCAGATAGAAGGAACTACTAAATCGAATAACATCCAGCCAGAAATAAACTCTTACATTTATTGTCAATTGACTTTTTACAAGGATTTCAACATAATTTAATTGAAAAAGAATAGTGTTTAAATAAATGCTGCTAAGACCACTGGATATCCATGTGCAAAAGAATGAAGTTGAACCGGTATCTCACGTCATATGTAAAAATGAAGTAAAAATAGACCCAAGATCTACATGTAAGAGATAAAATTATAACAATCTGAGCAGAGAACCTAAGCATAAATACTTGTGACATTGCATTAGGCAATTATTTCTTATATATAACACTAAGCATAAGTAAGAAAAGAAAAAACAGATGAATTGTACTTCCTCAAAATTAAAAACTATTGAGCTTCAAAGGATACCATGAAAAAAATAAAAAGATAACCCATAATTTGGAGGAAATATTTGCAAATCATATATCTGATAAGGGACTAGACCACATAAAAAACACTTAAAGTCGACAACAAAGGGAAAAACAAACCAATTTAAAAATGGACAAAGGATCTAAATAACATTGCTCCAAAGAAGATATACAGAAGGCTGATAGAACATGAAAACAGGCTTAATCTCATTAGTCATTTCCTACATGCAAATCAAAACTACATAAGGTACCACTTCACATGGATGACTAAAATAAAAAAAAACATAGACAATAACAAACATCAGTGAGAGTAGAGAAACTGAAACCCTCATATACTGCCAGTGGAATTTTAAAGTAGCCATCTTCTGAAAAATAGTCTGGCAGATCCTTAAAAGTTAAACGTAGTTACCATATGATTCAGCAATTCCACATCTAGGTAAATTAATAATATGTGCATACAAAAACTTGTTCATGAGTGCTAATAGCAGCATTGTTTATAATCACCAAAAAGTGGAAACCGCCCAAATGTTCATCAGGTGATTTAACAGATAAACAAAAAGTGGTATATCCATACAATACAATGTTATTTGGCCATTAAGAGGAATGATATATTAATACATTCTAAAATATGGAGAAACCTTGAAAACGTTATACTAAGTGAAAGAAGCCCATCACATATGATTCCATTTATATGAAATGTCCAAAATAGGGGACTCCATTGAGACAAAAAGTAGATTCGTTGTTACCAGACACTGACTGGAGGGAGGAAGGAATAGAGAGTGACAGCTAATGGGTATGGAGTTTCTTTGGGGGTTGATGAAAATGTTTTGGAATCAGATAGTGGTGATGGTTGCGCAAACCTGTGACTATATTACAAACTGTTGAATTATACACTTTAACTGGCTGAATTTGATGGTATGCAATATCTTAATAAAACTATAATAAGAACTACATGCGTTAAATATCACATTTTATAAAACACCTTATAATCAATACAGTATGTATTATATATCTCATATATAGTATATATTGTTAATTATACATATTATATTATTTTATACATTTATATGTGCACTTGCAGATTTAATTATATCATATAAAATTATGATAAATAACTAGGCATGTTATCATTGTTAATGAGCCCTGTACCTCTTCTTGTCTAATGTCAAAGTTGAAGACACCTAAATTATTTTGATCCCCACAAAACTTCCTCCTTAGATAAATATGCCACCCCAACATCCTCCATAGGTCTAACAGTGAAAAAGACCTTCGAGACTAGTCCTCCCCTGTGGCAGGCT
>NW_005367209.1:1385501-1390692 GCF_000412655.1 Myotis brandtii | reverse complement strand
TTTGGGGCATCCCTTTTTGCTGTTCTGCAAATAAACTGTTCTTGGTTTTCCTATCTAACCTCAAGATTAATTGCTGCGTTAGGGGAAAGACCTTGAAGTTTGCTCATACATTTTCTGTGTTTAAAGGAAGGTTTTTATCACTGAATTTCTGCAGTGAGCATGAGGCAAGGAAAGTGACGCAGGCCATCCTCTCAGAAGAGATGGCCATAAATCAGTTTTTGCAGAAAATTAATCTCCCCTGACTCCTTTAAAAAGTTAGCAATTGTTCGTAGACAGAGTGAGAGTCTTCAAAAGGAGAATGATAAGACAAGCTCACCTGGAGCTTCTTCTAAACTCTGATATTAGAGAAAAGTGGTTCCCTCAGCAAGCATTGGGGAAGAGTCCCAGCAGGCAGATACAGCGAAAGGAAGTTGTTGGTGCCTGAAACTCACTACATATATAAACTGGATCCAGAAAAATAGCCTGGTATCTTCAGGGGAAGATAAGATGTCATGAAGTTGTCTGACCCAACAACAGATTTTTTCTACTCACTGTTGAATACCTAGAACATCTTGAAAATATTTACCCAACCAGTTTGACCAGCGGCACCCAGCAGCTGAATCTGGATGACACGCAGGCCTTCTGGACAGTGTAACAGAGGCTCAGAACCAGGGGATTCAAGAAACAGACACTGAAGTGTCACCCAGTCCAAGCTCTCGCTTGAGGCAGGGTCACATTGAAACCATTGCCAGGCTTTTCAAGTGTGGTTCCCAGACCAGCAGCATGGACAGCCCCTGGGAGCTTGTTAAAATTACAAGTTCTCTGGGCTTTCCCCAGATGTACTGAATCAGAATATCTAGGGTTGAGACTCAGATGTTTGTTTTTCAACAAGCCCTTCAGATGATTCCGATACACACTAAAGACTGAGAGTTACTGCTCTGCTCTTGCCCGCAAAAGGGCTCCTTTAAGGAAGTAAATGAATGTACCAGTTGGGATTGTTTTGGGCTGCAAGAAACAGAAAGTGGACCATGATGGTCTATCTAAATAAGGATTTTTAATTAAGTTATTTATTTATTTATGTATTTAGGTCACAAGAAGACTGGAGGTCAGCAACCCCAGCCGATGCTACAAAACCAGGACGTTAGCATGATCTCAGGCTCCTTCTTACCTCCCTTCTTACCTTGCCAGCTTGGCAAGTGGCTTTTGTCCTCAGGTGCAACACTCCAAGGCCAAGGGATGGCCTCTCATCTGTGTTGGGAAGGATGAGATAAGAAGGATGATGAAAGGCAAGGGTAACAGGTACCTGTGAGCTGGGTCCCTCCACTGCTGAAAGGTTTCCAGGAAGCCTCACATTTCACTGGCCAGGACTGCCAACCGTCCAGCTGCAAAGGAGGGTGATGTGGTGAGCCTTTCAGTTGGGTGCGTTGCTGTTCTAAAAAAAAAAAAAAAAAACACAAAAAAACAAGGTTCAGTTAGTAACAGTGGAGAAAGAATATCGGTAGTAAAGTAACAGAACTGCTAAGTCAGGTTGGTAAAGAAGGAATTGTTAATGTAAAAAATATTCAAACCTGTAAAGAATTTTTGTGAGTTTATTTGAGCCAAACTGTCGACAATTGCCGGGAAGCAGAATGGTAATGTATGGAGACAGTGCTCTGGACTGGCGTTTTTTTCACCTTGTTTTATACATTACAATCAATCAAAGGAGGAGTTGTTACATGAAATCCATTGGTGATAGATTAGGGAGGCGGGAGAAAGCAAAGTGGTGGGGGGAGGGCTCTGGGATTGGATAAAAAGTAAAAAGATAGACACATTTTTTGCTTAGGTGGGTGCAGGATAGTTAACAGTCAACAATTAACATGACAACAATAACAATGAAGGAATTTGTGGTCTCCCTCCAGGCGACCTGGTGCATTTGGTTGTGCCCTGAGGGGTCTGGAAAAAGGGAAGTTAAAACTTACCCTGACATTCCTCACGTACGTTATCTTAGATGCAAAAAACTATAGGCTCAGTAAAGATCAAAATTAAATTGAAGGTTTTAGTTTCAGACCATCCTTTGTTGTTACTTTAGGTCTCTTGAGTTTGCAAGGCCACCAATGCAGACCTTCCCTGAGTTATTAAGATTAGCATGTGGTCCTTTTTTATCCACAGAATGAATGATTCAGATCTAAATAAATATTAATTGTAGACACTGAATCATCAAGGCTAGAAGAGAAAATAAAAAGTACAAAGAGCTTTAAAAGAGTGATTAATAACTTGGATAAGAGCTAATTATGGCAAAATGTTTATAAAATGCTGACTTTACTTTGAAATGTTATCCTATTAAATTAGGAAATGCAACATTTGCAATTGTATTTGAGATTTCCTTTATTACTGCTTCATCCCTGGATGATTTTCATTCTTGGAACATTTTTAGAAGCTCAATGGTTAGCACCAACTGAAATATTTGCCATAATGCTGAGCTGCTGTAGTTGAGTAAGATGGCTTTTGTTATCTTTTCCTGACTGGCTTCATTTTACTTAATTGTAGAGTCTATTTCATGTCATAGTGTTACTTCCTGACCAGAAAATTTTTGCTTTGCAAATAAGCCAAACAATAATATCTTTATTCTATAGAAGTACTCCTAAATCAACTTACTTTGACATATATTCAACTTTCATCAGCCACTTTTCTCTTCTTGGCAACAAAGTTTCAATTTAACTGAGAAAGTATCCCACTCCCACTTACATCGGCAGCCAGCTTTATTTCTAGTCACAAACGAGGTCACTTGGTACTAATCACTGCCTATCAAGCTTCCCAACGGGTTGATGTTCCTCTCCACCATTCCAGCCCCCAGGCCCTAGCCAGCTGAAAGATAAAGGTGGGATGGGATGAAGAATAGTGGAAGCTAAAACTAGTCATCTCCAAGTGCGGTCTTCCCACCAGCAGCATCAGCATTCTTAGAAATGCAGAATCTCAGGCCCATCCCAGAGCTATTGAATCTGACTTCTCCGATAGGGGCAGAAATAGAATATTGGGGACCAGCTGTCATTGTAAGAAATATTAATCATGCTCTGTTAACCATGGTTGTTTTGTTCTGATGAAAGAAAGTACAGTCTATCTAACCTGGCTGGGAGTTGCATGTGGGACCTGGGAGCTCACCTGGAAATGCGGCCCATCCTCCACATCCAGGAGCTGCCTATTATCACGGACAGATCAACAACCTTGTTGCAGAAACCAGAGGTGCCAGCCCTTTGAAAACCCCCACTTTGCAAACCCCCAGCCCTTTGCAAACCCCAGCCCGAATTACCTGTAAAATGTCCATTTGGCATACCGTTTGCCTACTTCCCAATGTAATCCTTATCCTTCTACCCAATATAAGCAGTTGACTTATGGTGGGTGCAGAGGAGATTTTTGTGGATGACCTGCTGCTCTCCCATACTGCCAGCATTATTGGAATAAACGCTCATATAAGATTCAACCCTGTCTCTGCTCAATTGGCTCAAATAGTGACAGGCAGCCCAGACCCCTTGATTCTCTGGTTACCTCTCTGAGGGTGGAACACAGTGTTCTGTTTAAGCAAACCCTCCAGGTGATTCTGATGTAAACTCAAGTCTGAGAACTGTTGCCCCTAGAACAGTGGTTCTCAACCTTGGCTGCACATTAGAATCACCTGGGAATCTTTTTAAAATCCTGATTTCTGGGCCTCATCCTCCGGAAATTCTGTTTCTTTGTTACTAATGTTGTGGCCTCAACCCATAATAAAGAAACAGAATTTCCGGAGGATGAGGCCCAGAAATCAGGATTTTAAAAAGATTCCCAGGTGATTCTAATGTGCAGCCAAGGTTGAGAACCACCGTCTTATAAGAACTCTTGTGATTATATTGGTCCCACCTGGATAATCCAGGATACTCTCCCCATCTGAAGATCCTCAACTTAACTACACCTGCAAAGCCTCTTTTGCCACATCCTATGTAATCCTATATAATAAAAGGCTAATATGCAAATTGTCCCCTCAACTGGGAGTTCGACCAGGGGGCAGGGCCAGTAGGCCAACCACCCATGGCCCCTCCCCCTGGCCAGCCAGGCCTAATTGGCCCCAAGTGGGGCGGGTGGGCCAGACCCCACCCATGCACGAATTCGTGCACAGGGCCTCTAGTAAGATAATATATTCCAAGTTCTGAGGATTACAATATGGATAATTTTGGAAGGAGTCATTAGTCTACAACAGACATATACATGCTGGCATGCCCCATGGTCGGAGACAATGCTTTTTAGGATCCATACAGATCCTTCAGATAATGGTTTTGGTCAATGTGGGCAAAAAGGGCAAATCTGTAGCAGAATATGTATCAATTCCAGCCAAGTTGAATCACTGGCCCATCCAGGTAGAATATAAATCAACGATCCAGTGAGTGGCTGGCTGGTCCCTTTGCAGGATCGTGCTGCATTGGGGGCTTAGTGTTGGTCTCTTGTGCTGCCATGTTGTGCACTTGGCACTAGCAGGAGCCAGGTCAGCACTGTGAAGTAAGAGCCCTCCCTGTAAATTCCACAAAGAGAACCTTCACCCTTGCCACCAGGCAGAGCTTCCATCTCTATGGCTACTCTGCATGTGCCCTCTGTGACCCCACTAGGTGGACAAAAGCAGAGTCTAGCTGATATGACTGACGGAATCATCATGTCTATGTGGTCATTTATTGTCTCTTCCATGATGGTACGTTACCTGATGGACACCGCCATGTGATTCAGATAGCCACACTTTGTGCCCATTCCCATAGCTCCATTCACATGCCTCTTCCACAGGCCTTCTCCTCATTCATCCAACATTTCTACTTCCAGGCACCTATGAAACAGCCAGGCCATATGCCACTACCCAGGAGTCTTACATATTCTTACTTTAGGCCACTTCTCATTATGTGCAAAATGGATGACCACGGGCAATGCATGAAGTTTGAACCACTGGGAGGATTTTGCTTTATCACTACCAGGTCAGTGTGCAGCAGCAGCTCATTTCAGTTTGCACCTCCTTACCAATTCAACCATGCTTGATCCAAGCTCAGCCTTTTTTCTGGTGTCAGTCATAAGGGACACCCCAATCCCATGCAGACATGTATTTGACCAGGTATCATTAATGACATAGTACTCTGGCCACACATTCATGCAGCTTACTTATATTCTGGCCCTGCTCATGTCCAATCCTGGGTATATTACCTCCATCTTACCATAGGTTTTTGCT